>NC_086454.1:4492232-4729732 GCF_028390025.1 Pseudophryne corroboree
TTTGCTGACCACCAGTATATAATATATAGCAGTACGGTACAGTAGGCCACTGCTCTACCTACCTCTATGTCGTCAAGTATACTATCCATCCATACCTGTGCTGCATTTTAGTTGTGCGCAGTATTATATAGTAGGAGGACAGTGCAGAATTTTGCTGACCACCAGTATATAATATATAGCAGTACGGTACAGTAGTCCACTGCTCTACCTACCTCTGTGTCGTCAAGTATACTATCCATCCATACCTGTGGTGCATTTTAGTTGTGCGCAGTATATATAGTAGGAGGACAGTGCAGAATTTTGCTGAATACCAGTATATAATATATAGCAGTACGGTACAGTAGTCCACTGCTCTACCTCTGTGTCGTCAAGTATACTATCCATCCATACCTGTGGTGCATTTTAGTTGTGCGCAGTATTATATAGTAGGAGGACAGTGCAGAATTTTGCTGACCACCAGTATATAATATATAGCAGTACGGTACAGTAGGCCACTGCTCTACCTACCTCTGTGTCGTCAAGTATACTATCCATCCATACCTGTGGTGCATTTTAGTTGTGCGCAGTATTATATAGTAGGAGGACAGTGCAGAATTTTGCTGACCACCAGTATATAATATATAGCAGTACGGTACAGTAGGCCACTGCTCTACCTACCTCTGTGTCGTCAAGTATACTATCCATCCATACCTGTGCTGCATTTTAGTTGTGCGCAGTATTATATAGTAGGAGGACAGTGCAGAATTTTGCTGACCACCAGTATATAATATATAGCAGTACGGTACAGTAGGCCATTGCTATTGATATATTACTGGCATACAATTCCACACATTAAAAAAATGGAGAACAAAAATGTGGAGGGTAAAATACGATCAAGATCCACTTCCACCTCGTGCTGAAGCTGCTGCCACTAGTCATGGCCGAGACGATGAAATGCCATCAACGTCGTCTGCCAAGGCTGATGCCCAATGTCATAGTAGAGAGCATGTAAAATCAAAAAACAAAAGTTCAGTAAAATGACCCAAAAATCAAAATTAAAAGCGTCTGATGAGAAGCGTAAACTTGCCAATATGCCATTTACGACACGGAGTGGCAAGGAACGGCTGAGGCCCTGGCATATGTTCATGGCTAGTGGTTCAGCTTCACATGAGGATGGAAGCACTCAGCCTCTCGCTAGAAAAATGAAAAGACTTAAGCTGGCAAAAGCACAGCAAAGAACTGTGCGTTCTTCTAAATCACAAATCCCCAAGGAGAGTCCCATTGTGTCGGTTGCGATGCCTGACCTTCCCAACACTGGACGGGAAGAGCTTGTGCCTTCCACCATTTGCATGCCCCCTGCAAGTGCTGGAAGGAGCACCCGCAGTCCAATTCCTGATAGTCAAATTGAAGATGTCACTGTTGAAGTACACCAGGATGAGGATATGGGTGTTGCTAGCACTGAGGAGGAAATTGACAAGGAGGATTCTGATGGTGAGATGGTTTGTTTAAGTCAGGCACCCGGGAAGACACCTGTTGTCCGTGGGACGAATATGGCCATTGACATGCCTGGTCAAATTACAAAAAAAATCACCTCGTCGGTGTGGAATTATTTTTACAGAAATGCGGACAACATTTGTCAAGCCATGTGTTGCCTTTGTCAAGCTGTAATAAGTAGGGGTAAGGACGTTAACCACCTAGGAACATCCTCCCTTATACGTCACCTGCAGCGCATTCATCAGAAGTCATTGACAAGTTCAAAAACTTTGGGTGACAGCGGAAGCAGTCCACTGACAACTATATCCCTTCCTCTTGTAACCAAGCTCCTGCAAACCACACCACCAACTCCCTCAGTGTCAATTTCCTCCTTAGACAGGAAAGCCAATAGTCCTGCAGGCCACGTCACTGTCAAGTCTGACGAGTCCTCTCCTGCCTGGGATTCCTCCGATGCATCCTTGAGTGTAACGCCTACTGCTGCTGGCGTTGCTGTTGTTGCTGATGGGAGTCGATCGTCATCCCAGAGGGGAAGTCGGAAGACCACTTGTACTACTTCCAGTATCACCGCTTTGTATCACCGCTTTCCATAAGAGGCACACAGCTGACAACCTCTTACGGAAACTGAGGAAGATCATCGCAGAATGGCTTACCCCAATTGGACTCTCCTGGGGATTTTTGACATCGGACAACGCCACCAATATTGTGCGTGCATTACATGTGGGCAAATTCCAGCACGTCCCATGTTTTGCACATACATTGAATTTGGTGGTGCAGAATTATTTAAAAAACGACAGGGGCGTGCAAGAGATGCTGTCGGTGGCCCGAAGAATTGCGGGCCACTTTCGGCATTAAGCCACCGCGTGCCGAAGACTGGAGCACCAGCAAACACTCCTGAACCTGGCCCGCCATCATCTGAAGCAAGAGGTGGTAATTCAACCCTCTATATG
Organism: Pseudophryne corroboree; assembly: GCF_028390025.1. Lineage (NCBI taxonomy): Eukaryota > Metazoa > Chordata > Amphibia > Anura > Myobatrachidae > Pseudophryne > Pseudophryne corroboree. The sequence continues at coordinate 4,494,653 of NC_086454.1, forward strand.
CTTCAGAGGATGGAGGAGCAGCAAAAGGCCATTCAAGCCTATACAGCTACCTACGATATAGGCAAAGGAGGGGGAATGCACCTGAGTCAAGCGCAGTGGAGAATGATTTCAACGTTGTGCAAGGTTCTGCAACCCTTTGAACTTGCCACACGTGAAGTCAGTTCAGATACTGCCAGCCTGAGTCAGGTCAATCCCCTCATCAGGCTTTTGCAGAAGAAGCTGGAGAGATTGAAGGAGGAGCTAAAACAGAGCAATTCCGCTAGGCATGTGGGACTTGTGGATGGAGCCCTTAATTCGCTTAACCAGGATTCACGGGTGGTCAGTCTGTTGAAATCAGAGCACTACATTTTGGCCACCGTGCTCGATCCTAGGTTTAAAGCCTACGTTGTATCTCTCTTTCCGGCAGACACAAGTCTGCAGAGGTGCAAAGACCTGCTGGTGAGACACTTGTCAAGTCAAGCGGAATGTGACCCGTCAACAGCTCCTCCTTTACATTCTCCCGCAACTGGGGCTGTGAGGAAAAGGCTAAGAATTCTGAGCCCACCCGCTGGTGGTGATGCAGGGCAGTCTGGAGCGAGTGCTGACATCTGGTCCGGACTGAAGGACCTGCCAACGATTACTGACATGTCGTTTACTGTCACTGCATATGATTCTGTCACCATTGAAAGAATGGTGGAGGATTATATGAGTGACCGCATCCAAGGAGGCACGTCAGACAGTCCGTACTTATACTGGCAGGAAAAAGAGGAAATTTGGAGGCCCTTGCAGAAACTGGCTTTATTTTACCTAAGTTGCCCCCCCTCCAGTGTGTACTCCGAAAGAGTGTTTAGTGCAGCCGCTCACCTTGTCAGCAATCGGCGTACGAGGTTACTTCCAGAAAATGTGGAGAAGATGATGTTCATCAAAATGAATTATAATCAATTCCTCCGTGGAGACATTCACCAGCAATTGCCTCCAGAAAGTACACAGGGACCTGAGATGGTGGATTCCAGTGGGGACAAATTAATAATCTTTGAGGAGGGGGATGTACACAGTGAAAGGGGTGAGGAATCGGAGGATGAGGAGGAGGTGGACATCTTGCCTCTGTAGAGCCAGTTTGTGCAAGGAGAGATTGATTGCTTCTTTTTTGGTGGGGGCCCAAACCAACCAGTCATTTCAGTCACAGTCATGTGGCAGACACTGTCGCTGAAATGATGGGTTTGTTAAAGTGTGCATGTCCTGTATATACAACGTAAGGGTGGGTGGGAGAGCCAAAGGACAATTCCATCTTGCACCTCTTTTTTCTTTCATTTATCTTTGCATCATGTGCTGTTTGGGGACTATTTTTTAAATCGGCCATCCTGTCTGACACTGCAGTGCCACTCCTAGATGGGCCAGGTGTTTGTGTCAGCCACTTGGGTCGCTTAGCTTAGCCATCCATCGACCTTGGTGCACCTCTTTTTTTCTTTGCATCATGTGCTATTTGGGGACTATTTTTTAAATCGGCCATCCTGTCTGACACTGCAGTGCCACTCCTAGATGGGCCAGGTGTTTGTGTCGGCCACTTGGGTCGCTTAGCTTAGTCATCCAGCGACCTCGGTGCAAATTTTAGGACTAAAAATAATATTGTGAGGTGTGAGGTGTTCAGAACAGACTGGAAATGAGTGTAAATTATGGTTATTGAAGTTAATAATACTATGAGATCAAAATGACCCCCAAATTCTATGATTTAAGCTGTTTTTGAGGGTTTTTTGTAAAAAAACACCCGAATCCAAAACACACGCGAATCCGACAAAGAAATTTCAGGGAGGTTTTGCCAAAAGGCGTCCGAATCCAAAACACGGCCGCGGAACCGAATCCAAAACCAAAACACAAAACCCGAAAAATTTCCGGTGCACATCACTGGTAAAAACAGACAGACATAGAGGTAGGAGGGCCCTGCTCACCGGCTTACAGTCTATAGGGAAATAGCCAGTGATACACAAGGATAGGCGCTATCTATTGCATAATAGTCTACCAGACGGCAGAAGCTCTTGGTGGCTGTATGATGTGGTCACACAGTGATGTTGGCCTGGGATCAGGAACAGAGCCATAACTAGAGTGGTGCGGCTGGTGCACCCGCACAAAGCGTACACCAGCACCCATGTAAGCGCCACCGCTGCCACTGACCGCCCACTGGCCTCTGCAGTGTATACTAGTAGTGGTGCGCCCGGCTACTTCTCTGCTACTAATATACATTACTGCTGCCTGCCCCGCATGCTCTGCCCTCTCCTCGTCTCCTCACTGACGATATAACTAATAACTCCGGTATAACACCAATATTATGATTAAGATTTAACTAGCACTTTGAAGTAAGCACTTAGTGGTATATTTACTAACGTGCAGGTTTTTTGAAGTGGAGATGTTGCCCGTAGCAACCAATCAGATTCCAGCTATTATCTTCTAGAAGGTGCTAGATAAATGATAAGTAGAATCTGATTGGTTGCCATGGGCAACCTCTCCACTTCTAAAAACCTGCACTTATACCCCCTAGAATGGAAGCGCCTGCAGCCTACAATGATCTTTAAACAGTGAGATGCATTCAGTTTGCACACGACTCTGCCTCGCCTGTAGTTGGGTACACGTGGTTTGGATAGTGCAAGAAATGAAATTACCTAGGTAATTTGCCCGGCGCTGTCAAGAGGATATGCTTGACCTTTAAGCTGCTGTTTAAAGGGATAGATAGTCCCTGGAAGAACAAATGGAATAAGGGTATATACAGCGCTAAAAAACTGGATATGGAAAAACAAGGCTGTGCCTGCCTTGTTTGACACATTTTTATATGAAAAATTATTTTATATATATGAATTTAATGGTCTATTTGTTGCATCAATTTTTATAATAAATTGTGATTGTTTTTCCATATCCAGTTTTTTAGCGCTGTATATACCCTTATTCCATTTACACGTGGTTTGGATGCAGCATTTGGATCTGAGATGCCGTCAGTGGACGTCTTTTAGCTAGAGATGAGCGGGTTCGGTTCCTCGGAATCCGAACCCTCCCGAACTTCAGTTTTTTTTACACGGGTCCGAGCGACTCGGATCTTCCCGCCTTGCTCGGTTAACCCGAGCGCGCCCGAACGTCATCATCACGCTGTCGGATTCTCGCGAGGCTCGGATTCTATCGCGAGACTCGGATTCTATATAAGGAGCCGCGCGTCGCCGCCATTTTTCACACGTGCATTGAGATTCATAGGGAGAGGACGTGGCTGGCGTCCTCTCCGTTTATAGAGATTCGAGAAGAGAGTGAGACAGAGAGAGACACAGTAGTAATTTGGGGAGCATTAGGAGGAGTACTACTACTACTAGTACTTGCTGAAGTGATAGAGAGAGATAGTGTGACTGTATTATCTGACTTGTGGGGGAGACACTGACAGTGGGGAGCAGTTAGAGTCTGAGAGCAGGACTCAGGAGTACATATAACGTACAGTGCACACTTTTGCTGCCAGAGTGCCAGCCACACTGCCATTGTTTGTGACCACACTGACCACCAGTATAATATATATTGTGATTGTCTGCTTAGGACTCAGGAGTACTACTTGCAAGTTGCTGATAGTGTGACCAGTGACCTGACCACCAGTTTAATAATCACCACCAGTTTATGAGTTTAATATATATATATATATATATATATATATATATAATTGTATATAATATATATATAATATTGTATACCACCTAGCACCTACCCGTGTTTTTTTTTTCTTTCTTCTTTATACATACTACTATAGTAGCTTACTGTAGCAGTCTGCGGTGCTGCTGAGCTGACAGTGTCCAGCAGGTCCGTCATCAGTCATTACATAATAAATATATAATATATACCTGTCCGGCTGCAGTACTAGTGATATTATATATACATATATATTGATTTCATCTCATTATCATCCAGTCTATATTAGCAGCAGACACAGTACGGTAGTTCACGGCTGTAGCTACCTCTGTGTCGGCACTCGGCAGTCCATCCATAATTGTATACCACCTACCCGTGGTTGTTTTTTTTTTTTCTTTCTTCTTTATACATACTACTATAGTAGCTTACTGTAGCAGTCTGCGGTGCTGCTGAGCTGACAGTGTCCAGCAGGTCCGTCATCAGTCATTACATAAAAAATATATAATATATACCTGTCCGGCTGCAGTACTAGTGATATTATATATACATATATATTGATTTCATCTCATTATCATCCAGTCTATATTAGCAGCAGACACAGTACGGTAGTCCACGCTGTAGCTACCTCTGTGTCGGCACTCGGCAGTCCATCCATAAGTATACTAGTATCCATCCATCTCCATTGTTTACCTGAGGTGCCTTTTAGTTGTGCCTATTAAAATATGGAGAACAAAAATGTTGAGGTTCCAAAATTAGGGAAAGATCAAGATCCACTTCCACCTCGTGCTGAAGCTGCTGCCACTAGTCATGGCCGAGACGATGAAATGCCAGCAACGTCGTCTGCCAAGGCCGATGCCCAATGTCATAGTACAGAGCATGTAAAATCCAAAACACCAAATATCAGTAAAAAAAGGACTCCAAAACCTAAAATAAAATTGTCGGAGGAGAAGCGTAAACTTGCCAATATGCCATTTACCACACGGAGTGGCAAGGAACGGCTGAGGCCCTGGCCTATGTTCATGGCCAGTGGTTCAGCTTCACATGAGGATGGAAGCACTCAGCCTCTCGCTAGAAAAATGAAAAGACTCAAGCTGGCAAAAGCACCGCAAAGAACTGTGCGTTCTTCGAAATCCCAAATCCACAAGGAGAGTCCAATTGTGTCGGTTGCGATGCCTGACCTTCCCAACACTGGACGTGAAGAGCATGCGCCTTCCACCATTTGCACGCCCCCTGCAAGTGCTGGAAGGAGCACCCGCAGTCCAGTTCCTGATAGTCAGATTGAAGATGTCAGTGTTGAAGTACACCAGGATGAGGAGGATATGGGTGTTGCTGGCGCTGGGGAGGAAATTGACCAGGAGGATTCTGATGGTGAGGTGGTTTGTTTAAGTCAGGCACCCGGGGAGACACCTGTTGTCCGTGGGAGGAATAGGGCCGTTGACATGCCTGGTGAAAATACCAAAAAAATCAGCTCTTCGGTGTGGAAGTATTTCAACAGAAATGCGGACAACATTTGTCAAGCCGTGTGTTGCCTTTGTCAAGCTGTAATAAGTAGGGGTAAGGACGTTAACCACCTCGGAACATCCTCCCTTATACGTCACCTGCAGCGCATTCATAATAAGTCAGTGACAAGTTCAAAAACTTTGGGTGACAGCGGAAGCAGTCCACTGACCAGTAAATCCCTTCCTCTTGTAACCAAGCTCACGCAAACCACCCCACCAACTCCCTCAGTGTCAATTTCCTCCTTACCCAGGAATGCCAATAGTCCTGCAGGCCATGTCACTGGCAATTCTGACGAGTCCTCTCCTGCCTGGGATTCCTCCGATGCATCCTTGCGTGTAATGCCTACTGCTGCTGGCGCTGCTGTTGTTGCTGCTGGGAGTCGATCGTCATCCCAGAGGGGAAGTCGTAAGCCCACTTGTACTACTTCCAGTAAGCAATTGACTGTCCAACAGTCCTTTGCGAGGAAGATGAAATATCACAGCAGTCATCCTGCTGCAAAGCGGATAACTGAGGCCTTGACAACTATGTTGGTGTTAGACGTGCGTCCGGTATCCGCCGTTAGTTCACAGGGAACTAGACAATTTCTTGAGGTAGTGTGCCCCCGTTACCAAATACCATCTAGGTTCCACTTCTCTAGGCAGGCGATACCGAGAATGTACACGGACGTCAGAAAAAGACTCACCAGTGTCCTAAAAAATGCAGTTGTACCCAATGTCCACTTAACCACGGACATGTGGACAAGTGGAGCAGGGCAGGGTCAGGACTATATGACTGTGACAGCCCACTGGGTAGATGTATGGACTCCCGCCACAAGAACAGCAGCGGCGGCACCAGTAGCAGCATCTCGCAAACGCCAACTCTTTCCTAGGCAGGCTACGCTTTGTATCACCGCTTTCCAGAATACGCACACAGCTGAAAACCTCTTACGGCAACTGAGGAAGATCATCGCGGAATGGCTTACCCCAATTGGACTCTCCTGTGGATTTGTGGCATCGGACAACGCCAGCAATATTGTGTGTGCATTAAATATGGGCAAATTCCAGCACGTCCCATGTTTTGCACATACCTTGAATTTGGTGGTGCAGAATTTTTAAAAAAACGACAGGGGTGTGCAAGAGATGCTGTCGGTGGCCAGAAGAATTGCGGGACACTTTCGGCGTACAGGCACCACGTACAGAAGACTGGAGCACCACCAAAAACAACTGAACCTGCCCTGCCATCATCTGAAGCAAGAAATGGTAACGAGGTGGAATTCAACCCACTATATGCTTCAGAGGTTGGAGGAGCAGCAAAAGGCCATTCAAGCCTATACAATTCAGCACGATATAGGAGGTGGAATGCACCTGTCTCAAGCGCAGTGGAGAATGATTTCAACATTGTGCAAGGTTCTGATGCCCTTTGAACTTGCCACACGTGAAGTCAGTTCAGACACTGCCAGCCTGAGTCAGGTCATTCCCCTCATCAGGCTTTTGCAGAAGAAGCTGGAGACATTGAAGGAGGAGCTAACACAGAGCGATTCAGCTAGGCATGTGGGACTTGTGGATGGAGCCCTTAATTCGCTTAACAAGGATTCACGGGTGGTCAATCTGTTGAAATCAGAGCACTACATTTTGGCCACCATGCTCGATCCTAGATTTAAAGCCTACCTTGGATCTCTCTTTCCGGCAGACACAAGTCTGCTGGGGTTCAAAGACCTGCTGGTGAGAAAATTGTCAAGTCAAGCGGAACGCGACCTGTCAACATCTCCTCCTTCACATTCTCCCGCAACTGGGGGTGCGAGGAAAAGGCTCAGAATTCCGAGCCCACCCGCTGGCGGTGATGCAGGGCAGTCTGGAGCGACTGCTGATGCTGACATCTGGTCCGGACTGAAGGACCTGACAACGATTACGGACATGTCGTCTACTGTCACTGCATATGATTCTCTCACCATTGAAAGAATGGTGGAGGATTATATGAGTGACCGCATCCAAGTAGGCACGTCACACAGTCCGTACTTATACTGGCAGGAAAAAGAGGCAATTTGGAGGCCCTTGCACAAACTGGCTTTATTCTACCTAAGTTGCCCTCCCACAAGTGTGTACTCCGAAAGAGTGTTTAGTGCCGCCGCTCACCTTGTCAGCAATCGGCGTACGAGGTTACATCCAGAAAATGTGGAGAAGATGATGTTCATTAAAATGAATTATAATCAATTCCTCCGTGGAGACATTGACCAGCAGCAATTGCCTCCACAAAGTACACAGGGAGCTGAGATGGTGGATTCCAGTGGGGACGAATTGATAATCTGTGAGGAGGGGGATGTACACGGTGATATATCGGAGGATGATAATGAGGTGGACATCTTGCCTCTGTAGAGCCAGTTTGTGCAAGGAGAGATTAATTGCTTCTTTTTTGGTGGGGGTCCAAACCAACCCGTCATTTCAGTCACAGTCGTGTGGCAGACCCTGTCACTGAAATGATGGGTTGGTTAAAGTGTGCATGTCCTGTTTATACAACATAAGGGTGGGTGGGAGGGCCCAAGGACAATTCCATCTTGCACCTCTTTTTTCTTTCATTTTTCTTTGCGTCATGTGCTGTTTGGGGAGGGTTTTTTGGAAGGGCCATCCTGCGTGACACTGCAGTGCCACTCCTAGATGGGCCAGGTGTTTGTGTCGGCCACTAGGGTCGCTAATCTTACTCACACAGCTACCTCATTGCGCCTCTTTTTTTCTTTGCGTCATGTGCTGTTTGGGGAGGGTTTTTTGGAAGGGACATCCTGCGTGACACTGCAGTGCCACTCCTAGATGGGCCCGGTGTTTGTGTCGGCCACTAGGGTCGCTTATCTTACTCACACAGCTACCTCATTGCGCCTCTTTTTTTCTTTGCGTCATGTGCTGTTTGGGGAGGGTTTTTTGGAAGGGACATCCTGCGTGACACTGCAGTGCCACTCCTAGATGGGCCCGGTGTTTGTGTCGGCCACTAGGGTCGCTTATCTTACTCACACAGCTACCTCATTGCGCCTCTTTTTTTCTTTGCGTCATGTGCTGTTTGGGGAGGGTTTTTTGGAAGGGACATCCTGCGTGACACTGCAGTGCCACTCCTAGATGGGCCCGGTGTTTGTGTCGGCCACTAGGGTCGCTTATCTTACTCACACAGCTACCTCATTGCGCCTCTTTTTTTCTTTGCGTCATGTGCTGTTTGGGGAGGGTTTTTTGGAAGGGACATCCTGCGTGACACTGCAGTGCCACTCCTAGATGGGCCCGGTGTTTGTGTCGGCCACTAGGGTCGCTTATCTTACTCACACAGCTACCTCATTGCGCCTCTTTTTTTCTTTGCGTCATGTGCTGTTTGGGGAGGGTTTTTTGGAAGGGACATCCTGCGTGACACTGCAGTGCCACTCCTAGATGGGCCAGGTTTTTGTGTCGGCCACTAGGGTCGCTTAGCTTAGTCATCCAGCGACCTCGGTGCAAATTTTAGGACTAAAAATAATATTGTGAGGTGTGAGGTATTCAGAATAGACTGAAAATGAGTGGAAATTATGGTTTTTGAGGTTAATAATACTTTGGGATCAAAATGACCCCCAAATTCTATGATTTAAGCTGTTTTTTAGTGTTTTTTGAAAAAAACACCCGAATCCAAAACACACCCGAATCCGACAAAAAAAATTCGGTGAGGTTTTGCCAAAACGCGGTCGAACCCAAAACACGGCCGCGGAACCGAACCCAAAACCAAAACACAAAACCCGAAAAATTTCAAGTGCACATCTCTACTTTTAGCTTCAGATGCCTCCTGTGGCATTAGCATATTTTTGCACAGCAGCAGCGTCCAAACAAACATCCAATGTGCCTAGAGTGTCTATCGGAATTAGGACCAATGTTCATTATGCTAAAGCCCCCAGCAACAAGAATTTGGGACAGCGTTGTGTCATGAACATCCACTTGGATTGGCAGGAGGGCAAAGCTTTGTGTAGTTTCAGTAGAAGTGAACCGAGCACCCATGTCCATCACTGACCCTCTAATGGAGTAACCATGTATGAGTGCACAGTCAGGAACCTGACCCCTAGAGGAAGGTATGGGCCCTCATGCAGTGGGGCCCATCGGGATATCCCTAGTGCACCTGTAGGCCAGTCCAGCAATATCTATAATATATTGCCCCATCCTCTTATTGGTGGATCCTGTGATTGCCCGGATAGTATGCTTAGTGACAGGTGAGGGAATCACCATGACAATGTTACTATAACCTCCTGCTTGGATCATCAGAGCCCAATACTTCACCATCACTCTCACTATTCACCCCTATTACACCACAGCAGAGAAGCGAGGATTGCTCCCCCAGAGACAGACAGTACTCAGAATAAACTAGTATTTGTTACTAGAAACCAGTACAGTGAAGGTGGGGCACATGCTTTGCAAGGTAAAGTGGGTTTACATAAAATACACATAAACACAAGATTTTCCGGCACATCAACAGTGTCCAGGTGATCTCGTCTCTGGTGGCTCCCAAACACTAAGTGTAAGTCCGGGGCGTGGGACCTCACCAAGCCAGCAAAGGTCAGCTGCCCCAGAACAGCACCCTAGTGAGAAGCGAATGTGTTAATAAGTGTCAATAAGAAAGAAGCAAAAGCTGTGTGTTAGACAGTGTTACATAGGTGACAGGTATTCATTAAAACGCTAAGAAGAGTTGTATTAGTAAAAAACGATATGAAAAATGTTACAACAAGAGTTATAATGTGCCACCCCAACTCAGGGGGCCCCACGCCCCAAAGTCATCACTAAAACTGACACATTGTATACATTTGTAGGACTTGCCATCATTATGCCTTCTCCAGTGATTTCCTTACTGCGCATGTGCGAAACACCAGCAAAATGTCGCTGCACCATTCGCCTGGCGGTTTCTGCAGTGCTGCTGCTCTCGATGCGGGACTCTGGAGGGTAAGTATTAATAAAAACGGATACAGGGTATGCGGTGAGGGGCCCCCGGGGGCCGTGTGCACCGCACATACTGCACCCATTTTAAATACGCCAGTGCCTGGGACATGACAGAGAGGTGAGATATAAAATGGTGGCTGCTCAGATCAATGTATTGGTCCCTCACAGGCGCATGGAAGGGTTAATCTAGGCAAGAATAAAAGGGAAAATATTTCCCCAGCACACTGCAGAGGACCAGCGCTGAGATCTGAATACTCCACGATAAGAGGTGACAGAGCTGAAGAGAGTGTCGCAGAAACTTCAACAGTTACAGAAGAAACAGGAAAGTTTATGAAAGCAGCCGAGACTGTGGACTTCCTCAGATGAAAGTGTCTCCCCCGCTGAGCTTTGCCGCAGTCTCCAGGAGCTACAATATTTATAGACGGCGCTCCTCATTGCACATATAGGTAGTGGGGAGTCGCAGTGCAGCACAATATTTATAGACGGCGCTCCTCATTGCACATATAGGTAGTGGGGAGTCGCAGTGCAGCACAATATTTATAGATGGCGCTCCTCATCGCACATATAGGTAGTGGGGAGTCGCAGTGCAGCACAATATTTATAGACGGCGCTCCTCATTGCACATATAGGTAGTGGGGAGTCGCAGTGCAGCACAATATTTATTGATGGCGCTCCTCATTGCACATATAGGTAGTGGGGAGTCGCAGTGCAGCACAATATTTATAGACGGCGCTCCTAATCGCACATATAGGTAGTGAGGAGTCGCAGTGCAGCACAATATTTATAGATGGCGCTCCTCATCGCACATATAGGTAGTGGGGAGTTGCAGTGCAGCACAATATTTATAGACGGCGCTCCTCATTGCACATATAGGTAGTGGGGAGTCGCAGTGCAGCACAATATTTATAGACGGCGCTCCTCATTGCACATATAGCTAGTGGGGAGTCGCAGTGCAGCACAATATTTATAGACGGCGCTCCTCATCGCACATATAGGTAGTGGGGAGTCGCAGTGCAGCACAATATTTATAGATGGCGCTCCTCATCGCACATATAGGTAGTGGGGAGTCGCAGTGCAGCACAATATTTATAGACGGCGCTCCTCATTGCACATATAGGTAGTGGGGAGTCGCAGTGCAGCACAATATTTATAGATGGCGCTCCTCATCGCACATATAGGTAGTGGGGAGTCGCAGTGCAGCACAATATTTATAGACGGCGCTCCTCATCGCACATATAGGTAGTGGGGAGTCGCAGTGCAGCACAATATTTATAGATGGCGCTCCTCATTGCACATATAGGTAGTGGGGAGTCGCAGTGCAGCACAATATTTATAGATGGCGCTCCTCTTTGCACATATAGGTAGTGGGGAGTCGCAGTGCAGCACAATATTTATAGACGGCGCTCCTCATTGCACATAGAGGTAGTGGGGAGTCGCAGTGCAGCACAATATTTATAGACGGCGCTCCTCATTGCACATATAGGTAGTGGGGAGTCGCAGTGCAGCACAATATTTATAGATGGCGCTCCTCATTGCACATATAGGTAGTGGGGAGTCGCAGTGCAGCACAATATTTATAGACGGCGCTCCTCATTGCACATAGAGGTAGTGGGGAGTCGCAGTGCAGCACAATATTTATAGATGGCGCTCCTCATTGCACATATAGGTAGTGGGGAGCCGCAGTGCAGCACAATATTTGTAGACGGCGCTCCTCATTGCACATACAGGTAGTGGGGAGTCGCAGTGCAGCACAATATTTATAGACGGCGCTCCTCATTGCACATAGAGGTAGTGGGGAGTCGCAGTGCAGCACAATATTTATAGACGCGCTCCTCATTGCACATATAGGTAGTGGGGAGTCGCAGTGCAGCACAATATTTATAGATGGCGCTCCTCACTGCACATATAGGTAGTGGGGAGTCGCAGTGCAGCACAATATTTATAGATGGCGCTCCTCATTGCACATATAGGTAGTGGGGAGTCGCAGTGCAGCACAATATTTATAGATGGCGCTCCTCACTGCACATATAGGTAGTGGGGAGTCGCAGTGCAGCACAATATTTTTAGACGGCGCTCCTCATTGCACATAGAGGTAGTGGGGAGTCGCAGTGCAGCACAATATTTATAGACGGCGCTCCTCATTGCACATATAGGTAGTGGGGAGTCGCAGTGCAGCACAATATTTATAGACGGCGCACCTCATTGCACATATAGCTAGTGGGGAGTCGCAGTGCAGCACAATATTTATAGACGGCGCTCCTCATCGCACATATAGGTAGTGGGGAGTCGCAGTGCAGCACAATATTTATAGACGGCGCTCCTCATCGCACATATAGGTAGTGGGGAGTCGCAGTGCAGCACAATATTTATAGACGGCGCTCCTCATTGCACATATAGGTAGTGGGGAGTCGCAGTGCAGCACAATATTTATAGATGGCGCTCCTCATCGCACATATAGGTAGTGGGGAGTCGCAGTGCAGCACAATATTTATAGACGGCGCTCCTCATCGCACATATAGGTAGTGGGGAGTCGCAGTGCAGCACAATATTTATAGACGGCGCTCCTCATTGCACATATAGGTAGTGGGGAGTCGCAGTGCAGCACAATATTTATAGACGGCGCTCCTCTTTGCACATATAGGTAGTGGGGAGTCGCAGTGCAACACAATATTTATAGATGGCGCTCCTCATTGCACATAGAGGTAGTGGGGAGTTGCAGTGCAGCACAATATTTATAGACGTCGCTCCTCATTGCACATATAGGTAGTGGGGAGTCGTAGTGCAGCACAATATTTATAGATGGCGCTCCTCATTGCACATATATGTAGTGGGGAGTCGCAGTGCAGCACAATATTTATAGACGGCGCTCCTCATTGCACATAGAGGTAGTGGGGAGTCGCAGTGCAGCACAATATTTATAGACGGCGCTCCTCATTGCACATAGAGGTAGTGGGGAGTCGCAGTGCAGCACAATATTTATAGACGCGCTCCTCATTGCACATATAGGTAGTGGGGAGTCGCAGTGCAGCACAATATTTATAGATGACGCTCCTCACTGCACATATAGGTAGTGGGGAGTCGCAGTGCAGCACAATATTTATAGATGGCGCTCCTCATTGCACATATAGGTAGTGGGGAGTCGCAGTGCAGCACAATATTTATAGATGGCGCTCCTCACTGCACATATAGGTAGTGGGGAGTCGCAGTGCAGCACAATATTTTTAGACGGCGCTCCTCATTGCACATAGAGGTAGTGGGGAGTCGCAGTGCAGCACAATATTTATAGACGGCGCTCCTCATTGCACATATAGGTAGTGGGGAGTCGCAGTGCAGCACAATATTTATAGACGGCGCACCTCATTGCACATATAGCTAGTGGGGAGTCGCAGTGCAGCACAATATTTATAGACAGCGCTCCTCATCGCACATATAGGTAGTGGGGAGTCGCAGTGCAGCACAATATTTATAGACGGCGCTCCTCATCGCACATATAGGTAGTGGGGAGTCGCAGTGCAGCACAATATTTATAGACGGCGCTCCTCATTGCACATATAGGTAGTGGGGAGTCGCAGTGCAGCACAATATTTATAGATGGCGCTCCTCATCGCACATATAGGTAGTGGGGAGTCGCAGTGCAGCACAATATTTATAGACGGCGCTCCTCATCGCACATATAGGTAGTGGGGAGTCGCAGTGCAGCACAATATTTATAGACGGCGCTCCTCATTGCACATATAGGTAGTGGGGAGTCGCAGTGCAGCACAATATTTATAGACGGCGCTCCTCTTTGCACATATAGGTAGTGGGGAGTCGCAGTGCAACACAATATTTATAGACGGCGCTCCTCATTGCACATAGAGGTAGTGGGGAGTCGCAGTGCAGCACAATATTTATAGACGGCGCTCCTCATTGCACATATAGGTAGTGGGGAGTCGCAGTGCAGCACAATATTTATAGATGGTGCTCCTCATTGCACATATATGTAGTGGGGAGTCGCAGTGCAGCACAATATTTATAGACGGCGCTCCTCATTGCACATAGAGGTAGTGGGGAGTCGCAGTGCAGCACAATATTTATAGACGGCGCTCCTCATTGCACATATAGGTAGTGGGGAGTCGCAGTGCAGCACAATATTTATAGACGGCGCTCCTCATTGCACATATAGGTAGTGGGGAGTCGCAGTGCAGCACAATATTTATAGATGGCGCTCCTCATTGCACATAGAGGTAGTGGGGAGTCGCAGTGCAGCACAATATTTATAGATGGCGCTCCTCACTGCACATATAGGTAGTGGGGAGTCGCAGTGCAGCACAATATTTTTAGACGGCGCTCCTCATTGCACATAGAGGTAGTGGGGAGTCGCAATGCAGCACAATATTTATAGACGGCGCTCCTCATTGCACATAGAGGTAGTGGGGAGTCGCAGTGCAGCACAATATTTATAGACGGCGCTCCTCATTGCACATATAGGTAGTGGGGAGTCGCAGTGCAGCACAATATTCAAAGACGGCGCTCCTCATTGCACATATAGGTAGTGGGGAGTCGCAGTGCAGCACAATATTTATAGATGGCGCTCCTCATTGCACATATAGGTAGTGGGGGGTCGCAGTGCAGCACAATATTTATAGATGGCGCTCCTCATTGCACATATAGGTAGTGGGGGGTCGCAGTGCAGCACAATGTTTATAGATGGCGCTCCTCATTGCACATATAGGTAGTGGGGGGTCACAGTGCAGCACAATATTTATAGACGGCGCTCCTCATTGCACATAGAGGTAGTGGGGGGGTCGCACTGCAGCACAATGTTTATAGACGGCGCTCCTCATTGCACATAGAGGTAGTGGGGGGGTCGCAGTGCAGCACAATGTTTATAGATGGCGCTCCTCATTGCACATATAGGTAGTGGGGGGTCGCAGTGCAGCACAATATTTATAGACGGCGCTCCTCATTGCACATAGAGGTAGTGGGGGGTCGCAGTGCAGCACAATGTTTATAGATGGCGCTCCTCATTGCACATATAGGTAGTGGGGGGTCGCAGTGCAGCACAATATTTATAGACGGCGCTCCTCACTGCACATAGAGGTAGTGGGGGGTCGCAGTGCAGCACAATGTTTATAGATGGCGCTCCTCATTGCACATATAGGTAGTGGGGGGTCGCAGTGCAGCACAATATTTATAGACGGCGCTCCTCATTGCACATAGAGGCAGTGGGGGGTCGCAGTGCAGCACAATGTTTATAGATGGCGCTCCTCATTGCACATATAGGTAGTGGGGGGTCGCAGTGCAGCACAATATTTATAGACGGCGCTCCTCATTGCACATAGAGGTAGTGGGGGGTCGCAGTGCAGCACAATGTTTATAGACGGCGCTCCTCATTGCACATATAGGTAGTGGGGAGTCGCAGTGCAGCACAATATTTATAGATGGCGCTCCTCATTGCACATAGAGGTAGTGGGGGGTCGCAGTGCAGCACAATGTTTATCTCACCAGCCCTAGTCCTAACACGTACACACAACTCAGCGCTCATAGGGACTAATTCAGACCTGATCGTAGCCCTTGCAAAATTTTGCACGGCTACGATCAGACACCCTGACATGCGGGGGGACGCCCAGCACAGGGCTAGCCCTCCCCCAGCCGTACAGGTACAAAAGCACCGTACAGCGGCGATGCCGTTGTACCTGAAAAGTAACGCATCGCAGATCCTACACGCTGGCAGGGAGCTACTTGTTGCTCTCTGGGTCGCAGCGGCTGCATGTGACGACACACAGCCGCCGTGGTCCACCACCACATGGTCTGGGCACGCCTGCGTTGGCCGGACCGTGTGCCCCAAAAAGGCGGGCCAACACCGCCAGGCCGCCCCCTCACGCCCGGCAAACACCTCTGCATGTCAATCAGGCAGAGACGAATCTGAACAGAGATGCCGATCGCCCGCTCTGCGAAAACACACAGCAACAATCAGGTCTGAACTAGGCCATAGGCAAATGCAGGGGGGTTCCGGTTGCCTGGAACCCCCCCCCCTCCTCTTGGCAAGTGGCTCAAATGATCAATGACATATAATACGAATACCAGAGCTGCCACTACAACATGCAGTTTAAGGGACAGAACAGAAATACTGCTCATTCCCGGTGATAGCAACTTCCTTTACCAAGTTTGCTGTGTGTGTGGATCTGAGTCCTCAATCAGTGCTCTGGACCAGAGAGCAGCTACCAGGAAGAAGAGACAGGAGCCTTACCATGAGGTGGGAGAATGTGTGCTTAGAAAGTGCAGTACTGATTCTATTGCTGTACAGTATTTGTGTTTTTATTTATTATTTAAATATGTTTGATACAGCCTATACTATAGAACATCTATAGTGTGTTAAATATTAATACTGTATTCCATACAGTATCCAGTGTATAAAAAGACCAATGTGTACATTAATATCCAGGGTCGTTACTGGGTTCCTCTACTGCTCTCCCAGACTCCTGCACTTGCACCAATGTTCTGCAAAGTGGTAGATTGTGGAATGCATTTGGAAACCCCCCCCTGGAAATCCTGCGTTTGCCACTGTAGGCCCCATGTTCACTGCAGAGGGGGCAGATGTAACATGTGCAGAGAGAGTTAGATTTGGGTGGGTTATATTGTTTCTGTGCAGGGTAAATACTGGCTGCTTTATTTTTACACTGCAATTTGGAGAACGAATTGACAGAATAGCAGAAGAGTGGGTTAAACCTCAGCTAGTCTGGGGGGCAGGACGGTAATGCTTTATGGGAGTTTATTGTTAGCCAATAGGAGTGAATGTTGGGGGTAGGTGGAAAGGGTTCTTAAGCCTGGTAAAGGGGCTGGGTCAGCCTCTTCTGCTGTAATGGTGGTAGGGTGAGTGCTCTTCACCCCCCTTTCTCCTGTGTTTTGTGCTGCTTGCCCTTATTGCTGTGTTAATCACACTGCCTGGCCTGGGTGCACTCTATATATTTGTGCCACATTGCATCCCCTCTCTGTGCCCATTACCTCCTGGTTAAGCGTGTTCTGGCCGCCATGTCCTGTCCCCGCCGCTCCCCTTGTGCCGCTGCAAGGTATTCTCCTCCTGCTCCCTCTTCCTCTCGGGTCCCAGGCCGGAGCGCTGCGCTCACGGGCGAGGTTCAGTCTACGGACGCTGCTGCTGGTGCCCGTCCACGAGCGCGCGTGGCGGCGCGTGCGTCCGCTCCCGCGCTGGCTGTGCCACGGGCGCCGGGAGATTCTCCCGGCACAGCGGCGGCTAGTGTAGGACGGGGCACCGGGCGGTGGAGGACGCGATCGGGCAGTCGGAGGGGGGAGCCAGCGAGGGTGCCCGCTGGCGGTAATCCCTCTCCGGATGCGGCGGCTCGGGAACGCGCGCGCGCGGCCCCCATGCCCTCCACCGCTGAGAGTCGTTCACGGATCCCCATTTGATGAGGGGGCTTTGCTCAGGGCTGCGGCCAGTGGATCATCCACTGGCCGCCCCTGCCAGGCGGCTGCTGGTTCGCGGGCGCGCCCGCGTATGCGATTGGCACCCTGGGGGCTCTCCCCACTCCAGCGGGGGGGGGGGGGGGGCTCCCCAGATTCTGCTGCGGTCACTGTGGGGGGCCAGGGTGGATTGGAGCGGTCTGGGAGCAGTGGCCATCCGGTTCTCCCGGTGGGCGGGGGCAGTGTGGGTCGAGGCAGTGTTGGGGCGGTTGGTGCTTCACACAGGAATGTGGGTGCACGGAGGCCGTCTGGCGCTGGGCCCAGTCAGGGCCGCCCGGGTCAGCGTGGCGGCGACACAAGGGCCGTCCTTGCTGCGGACCCAGGGAGCGGGGGGACCGTTGGGGCTGCGGCTCCGGATCCCTCTGCCGTTGCGGCAGCAATGTTGGCATTAACGGCGGCATTTGCGCCGTTTTTGTCGGCGTTGTCCCCGGGTGGCGTTTCCGTGGCTCCTGCTTCGGTCGACGCGGCCGTTCTCCCTGGTGTCTCTGGCCCCGCTATGGCGCATTTTCTCCAAGCGTGTCGCACTATGGGCTCCGCCGCTTCGCTGCTGGGTGGTGCTACCCTGTCGCCCGCAGGGGCGCCTGCTTTCATCCCTGCCAGGGGGGCTTCGGCACCCTTGGCGGCTTTCCCTTCCTTTTCAGATTCGGATGCGGGTGACGATCGGGAAGAGGAGCCGGTCGTGGAGGACGTTTCACCTTCAGGAAGCGGGCCGACCGGTGAGTGGGACACCGATACAGTTGCTGTAGGTCCAGTAGATCTTCTTCCTCTTCTTCTTCGTTGCAGTCGGCAGCTAGTAGCACCACGAAGGCTAAGAAGAGGGCTTACAAGTACGTGCGGCGTGAGGTGCGGCACCGGGATAAGCGGTCTAGGAAGAGCGGTAGTAGTTCCCGTAGGGAACGGAGGCGGCGTAATTTGCCAGGTGTAGTTCGCTGCGAGTACACGGCAGTGTTGCGAGGGTTGCGTGAAAGTTGCAGGAAGAAGATTAGACGGGGGGAATACGTCGACCTTTTCACGTTGACGGAGGACACCAAGAGGGAAGGTAAGGAAGCCCTTGCGAAAGGCGGTATTGGGGCGGAGGCCTTTCGCTCCTATGACAATTGGTTGGCGCGTTTTTGCGTCTTC
Organism: Pseudophryne corroboree; assembly: GCF_028390025.1. Lineage (NCBI taxonomy): Eukaryota > Metazoa > Chordata > Amphibia > Anura > Myobatrachidae > Pseudophryne > Pseudophryne corroboree. The sequence goes on from NC_086454.1 coordinate 4,513,267, forward strand.
GCGGCGTGCTACTTGGAGGATCGCCCTGATGAACACATCAACGTCATCGGGTACATTCACATCGTGCATGACATGCAGCGTAGAGATGAGCGCCGGAAATTTTTCGGGTTTTGTGTTTTGGTTTTGGGTTCGGTTCCGCGGCCGTGTTTTGGGTTCGACCGCGTTTTGGCAAAACCTCACCGAATTTTTTTTGTCGGATTCGGGTGTGTTTTGGATTCGGGTGTTTTTTTAAAAAAACCCTAAAAAACAGCTTAAATCATAGAATTTGGGGGTAATTTTGATCCCAAAGTATTATTAACCTCAAAAAACATAATTTACACTCATTTTCAGCCTATTCTGAACACATCACACCTCACAATATTATTTTTAGTCCTAAAATTTGCACCGAGGTCGCTGTGTGAGTAAGATAAGCGACCCTAGTGGCCGACACAAACACCGGGCCCATCTAGGAGTGGCACTGCAGTGTCACGCAGGATGGCCCTTCCAAAAAACCCTCCCCAAACAGCACATGACGCAAAGAAAAAAAGAGGCGCAATGAGGTAGCTGACTGTGTGAGTAAGATTAGCGACCCTAGTGGCCGACACAAACACCGGGCACATCTAGGAGTGGCACTGCAGTGTCACGCAGGATGTCCCTTCCAAAAAACCCTCCCCAAACAGCACATGACGCAAAGAAAAAAAGAGGCGCAATGAGGTAGCTGTGTGAGTAAGATTAGCGACCCTAGTGGCCGACACAAACACCGGGCCCATCTAGGAGTGGCACTGCAGTGTCACGCAGGATGTCCCTTCCAAAAAACCCTCCCCAATCAGCACATGATGCAAAGAAAAAGAAAAGAAAAAAGAGGTGCAAGATGGAATTATCCTTGGGCCCTCCCACCCACCCTTATGTTGTATAAACAAAACAGGACATGCACACTTTAACCAACCCATCATTTCAGTGACAGGGTCTGCCACACGACTGTGACTGATATGACGGGTTGGTTTGGACCCCCCCCAAAAAAGAAGCAATTAATCTCTCCTTGCACAAACTGGCTCTACAGAGGCAAGATGTCCACCTCATCTTCACCCTCCGATATATCACCGTGTACATCCCCCTCCTCACAGATTATCAATTCGTCCCCACTGGAATCCACCATCTCAGCTCCCTGTGTACTTTGTGGAGGCAATTGCTGCTGGTCAATGTCTCCGCGGAGGAATTGATTATAATTCATTTTAATGAACATCATCTTCTCCACATTTTCTGGATGTAACCTCGTACGCCGATTGCTGACAAGGTGAGCGGCGGCACTAAACACTCTTTCGGAGTACACACTTGTGGGAGGGCAACTTAGGTAGAATAAAGCCAGTTTGTGCAAGGGCCTCCAAATTGCCTCTTTTTCCTGCCAGTATAAGTACGGACTGTGTGACGTGCCTACTTGGATGCGGTCACTCATATAATCCTCCACCATTTTATCAATGTTGAGAGAATCATATGCAGTGACAGTAGACGACATGTCCGTAATCGTTGTCAGGTCCTTCAGTCCGGACCAGATGTCAGCATCAGCAGTCGCTCCAGACTGCCCTGCATCACCGCCAGCGGGTGGGCTCGGAATTCTGAGCCTTTTCCTCGCACCCCCAGTTGCGGGAGAATGTGAAGGAGGAGATGTTGACAGGTCGCGTTCCGCTTGACTTGACAATTTTGTCACCAGCAGGTCTTTCAACCCCAGCAGACCTGTGTCTGCCGGAAAGAGAGATCCAAGGTAGGCTTTAAATCTAGGATCGAGCACGGTGGCCAAAATGTAGTGCTCTGATTTCAACAGATTGACCACCCGTGAATCCTTGTTAAGCGAATTAAGGGCTGCATCCACAAGTCCCACATGCCTAGCGGAATCGCTCCGTGTTAGCTCCTTCTTCAATGCCTCCAGCTTCTTCTGCAAAAGCCTGATGAGGGGAATGACCTGACTCAGGCTGGCAGTGTCTGAACTGACTTCACGTGTGGCAAGTTCAAAGGGCATCAGAACCTTGCACAACGTTGAAATCATTCTCCACTGCACTTGAGACAGGTGCATTCCATCTCCTATATCGTGCTCAATTGTATAGGCTTGAATGGCCTTTTGCTGCTCCTCCAACCTCTGAAGCATATAGAGGGTTGAATTCCACCTCGTTACCACTTCTTGCTTCAGATGATGGCAGGGCAGGTTCAGTAGTTTTTGGTGGTGCTCCAGTCTTCTGTACGTGGTGCCTGTACGCCGAAAGTGTCCCGCAATTTTTCTGGCCACCGACAGCATCTCTTGCACGCCCCTGTCGTTTTTTTAAAAATTCTGCACCACCAAATTCAAGGTATGTGCAAAACATGGGACGTGCTGGAATTTGCCCATATTTAATGCACACACAATATTGCTGGCGTTGTCCGATGCCACAAATCCACAGGAGAGTCCAATTGGGGTAAGCCATTCCGCGATGATCTTCCTCAGTTGCCGTAAGAGGTTTTCAGCTGTGTGCGTATTCTGGAAAGCGGTGATACAAAGCGTAGCCTGCCTAGGAAAGAGTTGGCGTTTGCGAGATGCTGCTACTGGTGCCGCCGCTGCTGTTCTTGCGGCGGGAGTCCATACATCTACCCAGTGGGCTGTCACAGTCATATAGTCCTGACCCTGCCCTGCTCCACTTGTCCACATGTCCGTGGTTAAGTGGACATTGGGTACAACTGCATTTTTTAGGACACTGGTGAGTCTTTTTCTGACGTCCGTGTACATTCTCGGTATCGCCTGCCTAGAGAAGTGGAACCTAGATGGTATTTGGTAACGGGGGCACACTGCCTCAATAAATTGTCTAGTTCCCTGTGAACTAACGGCGGATACCGGACGCACGTCTAACACCAACATAGTTGTCAAGGACTCAGTTATCCGCTTTGCAGTAGGATGACTGCTGTGATATTTCATCTTCCTCGCAAAGGACTGTTGAACAGTCAATTGCTTACTGGAAGTAGTACAAGTGGGCTTACGACTTCCCCTCTGGGATGACCATCGACTCCCAGCGGCAACAACAGCAGCGCCAGCAGCAGTAGGCGTTACACGCAAGGATGCATCGGAGGAATCCCAGGCAGGAGAGGACTCGTCAGACTTGCCAGTGACATGGCCTGCAGGACTATTGGCATTCCTGGGGAAGGAGGAAATTGACACTGAGGGAGTTGGTGGGGTGGTTTGCGTGAGCTTGGTTACAAGAGGAAGGGATTTACTGGTCAGTGGACTGCTTCCGCTGTCACCCAAAGTTTTTGAACTTGTCACTGACTTATTATGAATGCGCTGCAGGTGACGTATAAGGGAGGATGTTCCGAGGTGGTTAACGTCCTTACCCCTACTTATTACAGCTTGACAAAGGGAACACACGGCTTGACACCTGTTGTCCGCATTTCTGGTGAAATACCTCCACACCGAAGAGCTGATTTTTTTGGTATTTTCACCTGGCATGTCAACGGCCATATTCCTCCCACGGACAACAGGTGTCTCCCCGGGTGCCTGACTTAAACAAACCACCTCACCATCAGAATCCTCCTGGTCAATTTCCTCCCCAGCGCCAGCAACACCCATATCCTCCTCATCCTGGTGTACTTCAACACTGACATCTTCAATCTGACTATCAGGAACTGGACTGCGGGTGCTCCTTCCAGCACTTGCAGGGGGCATGCAAATAGTGGAAGGCGCATGCTCTTCACGTCCAGTGTTGGGAAGGTCAGGCATCGCAAACGACACAATTGGACTCTCCTTGTGGATTTGGGATTTCAAAGAACGCACAGTTCTTTGCGGTGCTTTTGCCAGCTTGAGTCTTTTCAGTTTTCTAGCGAGAGGCTGAGTGCTTCCATCCTCATGTGAAGCTGAACCACTAGCCATGAACATAGGCCAGGGCCTCAGCCGTTCCTTGCCACTCCGTGTGGTAAATGGCATATTGGCAAGTTTACGCTTCTCCTCCGACAATTTTATTTTAGGTTTTGGAGTCCTTTTTTTTCTGATATTTGGTGTTTTGGATTTGACATGCTCTGTACTATGACATTGGGCATCGGCCTTGGCAGACGACGTTGCTGGCATTTCATCGTCTCGGCCATGACTAGTGGCAGCAGCTTCAGCACGAGGTGGAAGTGGATCTTGATCTTTCCCTAATTTTGGAACCTCAACTTTTTTGTTCTCCATATTTTATAGGCAGAACTAAAAGGCACCTCAGGTAAACAATGGAGATGGATGGATTGGATACTAGTATACAATTATGGACGGACTGCCACGGTTAGGTGGTATAAAAAAACCACGGTTAGGTGGTATATATTATAATAATAATACAATTATGGATGGACGGACTGCCTGCCGACTGCCGACACAGAGGTAGCCACAGCCGTGAACTACCGCACTGTACACTGGTTGATAAAGAGATAGTAGTATACTCGTAACAACTAGTATGACACTATGACGACGGTATAAAGAATGAAAAAAAAACCACGGTTAGGTGGTATATATTATAATAATAATACAATTATGGATGGACGGACTGCCTGCCGACTGCCGACACAGAGGTAGCCACAGCCGTGAACTACCGCACTGTACACTGGTTGATAAAGAGATAGTAGTATACTCGTAACAACTAGTATGACACTATGACGACGGTATAAAGAATGAAAAAAAAACCACGGTTAGGTGGTATATATTATAATAATAATACAATTATGGATGGACGGACTGCCTGCCGACTGCCGACACAGAGGTAGCCACAGCCGTGAACTACCGCACTGTACACTGGTTGATAAAGAGATAGTAGTATACTCGTAACAACTAGTATGACACTATGACGACGGTATAAAGAATGAAAAAAAAACCACGGTTAGGTGGTATATATTATAATAATAATACAATTATGGATGGACGGACTGCCTGCCGACTGCCGACACAGAGGTAGCCACAGCCGTGAACTACCGCACTGTACACTGGTTGATAAAGAGATAGTAGTATACTCGTAACAACTAGTATGACACTATGACGACGGTATAAAGAATGAAAAAAAAACCACGGTTAGGTGGTATATATTATAATAATAATACAATTATGGATGGACGGACTGCCTGCCGACTGCCGACACAGAGGTAGCCACAGCCGTGAACTACCGCACTGTACACTGGTTGATAAAGAGATAGTAGTATACTCGTAACAACTAGTATGACACTATGACGACGGTATAAAGAATGCAAAAAAAACCACAGTTAGGTGGTATATATTATAATAATAATACAATTATGGATGGACGGACTGCCTGCCGACTGCCGACACAGAGGTAGCCACAGCCGTGAACTACCGCACTGTACACTGGTTGATAAAGAGATAGTAGTATACTCGTAACAACTAGTATGACACTATGACGGTATAAAGAATGAAAAAAAACCCACGGTTAGGTGGTATATATTATAATAATAATACAATTATGGATGGACGGACTGCCTGCCGACTGCCGACACAGAGGTAGCCACAGCCGTGAACTACCGCACTGTACACTGGTTGATAAAGAGATAGTAGTATACTCGTAACAATTAGGATGACACTATGACGGTATAAAGAATGAAAAAAAAACCACGGTTAGGTGGTAGGTATATAATAATAAATAATACAATTCTGGTCGGACGGACTGCCTGCCGTGTGCCGACACAGAGGTAGCCACAGCCGTGAACTACCGCACTGTACACTGGTTGATAAAGAGATAGTAGTATACTCGTAACAATTAGGATGACACTATGACGGTATAAAGAATGAAAAAAAAACCACGGTTAGGTGGTAGGTATATAATAATAAATAATACAATTCTGGTCGGACGGACTGCCTGCCGTGTGCCGACACAGAGGTAGCCACAGCCGTGAACTACCGCACTGTACACTGGTTGATAAAGAGATAGTAGTATACTCGTAACAATTAGGATGACACTATGACGGTATAAAGAATGAAAAAAAAACCACGGTTAGGTGGTAGGTATATAATAATAAATAATACAATTCTGGTCGGACGGACTGCCTGCCGTGTGCCGACACAGAGGTAGCCACAGCCGTGAACTACCGCACTGTACACTGGTTGATAAAGAGATAGTAGTATACTCGTAACAATTAGGATGACACTATGACGGTATAAAGAATGAAAAAAAAACCACGGTTAGGTGGTAGGTATATAATAATAAATTATACAATTCTGGTCGGACGGACTGCCTGCCGTGTGCCGACACAGAGGTAGCCACAGCCGTGAACTACCGCACTGTACACTGGTTGATAAAGAGATAGTAGTATACTCGTAACAATTAGGATGACACTATGACGGTATAAAGAATGAAAAAAAAACCACGGTTAGGTGGTAGGTATATAATAATAAATAATACAATTCTGGTCGGACGGACTGCCTGCCGTGTGCCGACACAGAGGTAGCCACAGCCGTGAACTACCGCACTGTACACTGGTTGATAAAGAGATAGTAGTATACTCGTAACAATTAGGATGACACTATGACGGTATAAAGAATGAAAAAAAAACCACGGTTAGGTGGTAGGTATATAATAATAAATAATACAATTCTGGTCGGACGGACTGCCTGCCGTGTGCCGACACAGAGGTAGCCACAGCCGTGAACTACCGCACTGTACACTGGTTGATAAAGAGATAGTAGTATACTCGTAACAATTAGGATGACACTATGACGGTATAAAGAATGAAAAAAAAACCACGGTTAGGTGGTAGGTATATAATAATAAATAATACAATTCTGGTCGGACGGACTGCCTGCCGTGTGCCGACACAGAGGTAGCCACAGCCGTGAACTACCGCACTGTACACTGGTTGATAAAGAGATAGTAGTATACTCGTAACAATTAGGATGACACTATGACGGTATAAAGAATGAAAAAAAAACCACGGTTAGGTGGTAGGTATATAATAATAAATAATACAATTCTGGTCGGACGGACTGCCTGCCGTGTGCCGACACAGAGGTAGCCACAGCCGTGAACTACCGCACTGTACTGTGTCTGCTGCTAATATAGACTGGTTGATATTTAAAGAGATATTAGTAGTATACAACAATACTATACTGGTGGTCAGGCACTGGTCACCACTCCTGCAGCAAAAGTGTGCACTGTTAATTAATATAATTGTACTCCTGGCTCCTGCTAACAACCTGCAGTGCTCCCCAGTCTCCCCCACAATTAATTATAAGCTTTTAATTTATACATTGATGACTGTGCAGCACACTGGGCTGAGCTGAGTGCACACAGACTGAGTCACACTGTGTGACTGACTGTGCTGTGTATCGTTTTTTTTTTCAGGCAGAGAACGGATATAGCAGAGAGAAGTGAACGGATATATTATATTAAATAAAAGTTAACTAGCAACTGCACTGGTCACTGACTGTGGTAAACTAACTCTGTCTGCGACTCTGCACAATCTCTCTCTATCTAATCTATCTATCTCTATTCTAATGGAGAGGACGCCAGACACGTCCTCTCCCTATCAATCTCAATGCACGAGTGAAAATGGCGGCGACGCGCGGCTCCTTATATAGAATCCGAGTCTCGCGATAGAATCCGAGCCTCGCGAGAATCCGACAGCGTCATGATGACGTTCGGGCGCGCTCGGGTTAACCGAGCAAGGCGGGAAGATCCGAGTCGCTCGGACCCGTGGAAAAAAAAGTGAAGTTCGTGCGGGTTCGGATTCAAAGAAACCGAACCCGCTCATCTCTAATGCAGCGTCAGTCTAAGGACGATTCGTGGCTGCAGTACGACAAGCAGTTCCGTCAGAAGCACGATTGCCTGCATATCATTGACTTCGGATGCAAAGATGTGGAGGTATGGCTTCGGGTCACACGAGCGCAGGATATGAAAATGGTTGCTAAAGGGGCGTCAGTGGCGCAGACCGCGGTGGCGAGTCAGTCTTGGCCCGCACTTGAGGCTTCGCCGCGCCGCCCTTGGAACGCAGCACGTTCTCCGCAACAGGCGCCGGTGAAGGGGAAGTGTTTCGCGTTCAACAATTCCGCGTGCCCCCTCGGTCAACGGTGTCGTTTTCGACACCTTTGCTTACGATGTAATGGATTTCACCCGGCTTCCACTTGCTTCTGCGCAGGGCGACCGGGAGCTAAGGCGGCCGGAGGCGCGGCCGGAAAAACAACTGGGGGGCTTGCCGCTAGTTAGGGCGCCTACCACGGTTCATTTGGGGGCCATGCTCAAATGGTTGGGGTGGTATCCGAACAGAGACTACGCAAAATTTCTGTGGGATGATTTTGCGTCGGGGTTTTGTTTGCCGGTGGAGGGGGAGGTTTTAGTTCGGGCCGCCAGGAACCTGCAGTTTGCTCGGGATTTCCCCGACGTGCTTCGGGAAAAGGTCGAGCAGGAGGTTCGCCTGGGGAGAATGGCGGGCCCCTTTGCGCTGCCGCCTGTTGAGGATTTGATTATTTCCCCGGTAGGGGTCGTGCCCAAAAAGGTTCCGGCTCATTCAGCATTTGTCTTATCCATCTGGGTCCTCGGTTAACGATGCAATTCCACCGGAGTGTTGTTCGGTGGTGTATCAGTCTTTCGAGGATGCTCTGGGCATGGTTCGGGGCTGCGGCCCTGGGGCCCTCATGGCTAAGCTTGATGTTGAATCGGCCTTTCGCTTGCTCCCTTTGCACCCGGAGTCGTTTCGATTCATGGGTTTCCGCGTCGGGGAGGAATACTTTGTAGACAAGTGTCTGCCTATGGGGTGTTCCGTTTCGTGTGCCTTTTTCGAAAAGTTCAGCACCTTTTTACATTGGTGTGTGGAGTTTTCTTGCGGAGGTAGCGGGATCGCGCATTACCTTGATGACTTTTTGCGTATGGGGCCAGCGCATTCTCCTCGCTGTGGTTTCCTGTTGTTGTCGCTGCGTGCCTTGTTGGGGCATTTTGGCGTCCCTGTGGCCGAGGACAAGACGGAGAGGCCTCTCTCCTGTTTGTCCTTTTTGGGTATCGAGATCGATACGGTCGCAGGGGCTTGCCGGCTGCCTCGGGACAAGGTTACGAAGCTTCAGGAGTCCATAGCGCGGTTCTTAGAGTGGCGTAAGGTGACGCTGCGGGAGGCTCAATCCCTCCTAGGACTGTTGAACTTTGCCTGTTGGGTGATTCCCATGGGCAGGTTTTTTGTCGGAAGTTGGAACGGTCCACGGCTGGGGTGTCCAGGCCACACCATTTTGTCCGTTTCTCGGCTGAGATTAGGCGAGACCTCTCTTTAGTTTCTGGTGGATTTCAATGGTGAGCTGATCTGGATGGCCCCGCTCGTTGACAATTTTGACCTGCAGTTGTTTACGGACGCGGCGGGCTCGTCGGGGTTCGGTTGTTATCTAGACGGGGCTTGGTGCGCGGCTTCATGGCCCGAGTCTTGGTAACGGGAGGGACTGACTGGCGACCTGTTGTTGCTGGAGCTTTTTCCCATCATGGTGGCCTTGGAGGTTTGGGGGGAGCCCCTTCGCGATCGCAGTATTCTTTTTCGCTGTGATAACTTAGGGGTCGTGCACGCGGTTAACAACTAAAAAGGGCTATCACTGACCTGGTTTGGAAGTGTTGTGGACTCGGGGTTTCTTCCGGTGACCGGGAAGAGGAACCGCTACTGGGTCGCAGTAGAGATGGCCGGATGTAGGTCTTCCTCATACAGGATTAGGACGGTAGGCAGGAGGCACGGGTGGATGCTTGAAGGTCTCCTGAAAGACAAGACTTGTAAAGGTGCTGGTGAATTGGTGGAGAGTACCAAAAGCTTACTGTGAACGATGTTGAGGTGCTTGGAGGCACAGTGGTGCTGGAGGCACGGAGGTGCTGAGGCACGGGGGTGCTGAGGCACGGAGGTGCTGGAGGCACTGAGGTGCTGAGGCACGGAGGTGCTGAGTGCTGAGGCACGGAGGTGCTGGAGGCACGGAGGTGCTGAGTGCTGAGACACGGAGGTGCTGAGTGCTGAGGCACGGAGGTGCTGAGGTACGGAGGTGCTGAGTGCTGAGGCACGGAGGTGCTGGAGGCACGGAGGTGCTGAGTGCTGAGGCACGGAGACGCTGAGGCATGGAGATGCTGAGGCACGGAGGTGCTGAGGCACGGAGGTGCTGAGTGCTGAGGCACGGAGACGCTGAGGCACGGAGATGCTGAGGCACGGAGTTGCTGAGGCACGGGGGTGCTGGAAGCACGGGACGCTGGAAGCACAGGAGCTCTGGAGATCACAGGTACGGTAGTAGCGATGATACTCAGGCGCCGGAGCTCTGCCCGGCGTCTGGATTTGTACTTCCCGCCAGCCCCTGATTGGAGAGGCGCTGATGATGTCACCCGTCCCCAGAGACGTCGGACGCGCCCGCGACGTCCACACTATGGACGCCGGACGGAGCGCCGGGAGACAGAAACCGCCAGCGGGGACGACCGCCCGGGCAGCCAGCAGCCTCGGAGGGACAAGCCCGGCGGCCGCGGCGGGGACATGACAGTACCCCCTCCTCTAGGAGTGGCCCCTGGACACTTCCCTGGTTTTGTAGGATGTCTAGAATGGAAAATCCGGATTAGTCGAGGAGCCGAGACCTCAGAAGTCTTTATCCAACTTCTCTCCTCCGGACCGTACCCTTTCCATTCCACCAGATATTGCAGATTCTTGTGAAGGTAACGAGAGTCCAGAATTGTTTTGATCTCGAAGTCTGTTCCTGTTTCAGCTTCCACCGAGGTGGGACTAGAGGACTTTGAATGAAAACGATTAAGGACAAGAGGGCGAAGAAGAGAAACATGGAAGGCATTTGGAATACGCAGGTGAGAAGGTAAACCCAACTTACAGACCACAGGATTCAGGACTTGTAGCCCAGGGTAAGGACCGATGAATCTTGGAGCAAACTTCATAGTGGGCACCTTTAAGCGGAGATTACGTGTGGACAGCCATACCCTATCACCAACCTTGTATTGAGGAGCGGCTCGTCGTTTCTTATCGGCGTAGAACTTGTATCGGACAGAAACTTTTTTAAGACTAGCATGTGCCCCACGCCAAATTCGTCCGAAGTGTAGTAGAGTGGACATTACAGCTGGAACCTCTTCTATCGGAAGGCTTGGTAATTCCGGAACACGTGGATGGAACCCATAGTTGACGAAGAATGGAGATTCACCAGTGGAAGAATGAAATGAATGGTTATGGGCAAACTCCGACCAAGGTAACAACTCCACCCAGCTGTCCTGTGAAGGGGAGAGATAAAGACGAAGGAAAGTCTCTAGATCTTGATTGACTCGTTCCGTTTGTCCATTCGTTTGGGGATGATAAGCGGATGAAAACTTAAGTTTAATCTGTAAGGCCGAGCAGAGGGCTTTCCAAAACCTCGCGGTGAACTGTACCCCACGATCAGAGACTATTTCCTGAGGCAACCCGTGCAACCGAAAATGTTCTCGGATGAATAGTAGAGCTAGTTTCAGAGCTGTCGGTAGACCAGACAATGGAACGAAGTGTGCCATCTTCGAAAAACGGTCGACGATCACCCAGACGGTGTTGCAACCTTTGGAACAGGGCAAGTCAGTGATGAAGTCCATGGAAATGTGAGTCCAGGGTCTCACAGGGATAGGCAGAGGACGAAGCAACCCAGCAGGAGGCAGGCGAGGAGATTTATGTTGTGTATACTGTGGACAAGAATTAACGTAATCCTGTACATCTTCCCTCATGGTGTCCCACCAGTAAGACCTTTGCAGAAACTTGTACATCTTCTGGGCACCGGGATGACCGGAAAACTTGGAGTATGGGCCCACTGTAGTATTCTTGGCCGGAATCTAGCTGGTACGGACATTCTTCCAGGAGGAGGAGCTGGAGTAGTTAAAGCAGCAGAGACAGAAATTGGATTTCGAATTAAAGGGGGTCATTCCGAGTTGTTCGCTCGGTAAAAATCTTCGCATCGCAGCGATTTTCCGCTTAATGCGCATGCGCAATGTCCGCACTGCGACTGCGCCAAGTAAATTTGCTATGCACTTAGGAATTTTACTCACGGCATTTTCATCGTTCTGGCGATCGCAATGTGATTGACAGGAAATGGGTGTTACTGGGCGGAAACAGGCCGTTTTATGGGCGTGTGGGAAAAAACGCTACCGTTTCCGGAAAAAACGCAGGAGTGGCTGGAGAAACGGGGGAGTGTCTGGGCGAACGCTGGGTGTGTTTGTGACGTCAAACCAGGAACGACAAGCAGTGAACTGATCGCAGATGCCGAGTAAGTCTGAAGCTACTCAGAAACTGCTACGAGGTGTGTAATCGCAATATTGCGAATACATCGTTCGCAATTTTAAGATGCTAAGATTCACTCCCAGTAGGCGGCGGCTTAGCATGAGCAAATCTGCTAAAATTCACTTGCGAGCGAACAACTCGGAATGACCCCCAAAGTCCGCTCGAAAGATTCATCCTCGTCTGTGGAAATCTGTGGACGGGACAGCGCATCCGCTTTAGTATTGAGAGTCCCGGCCCGGTTCTTGATAACAAAAGAAAATCGAGTAAAGAAAAGTGCCCATCTCGCTTGGCGATGTTATGCACACCAGTGCCTGCAGGAAAGTACTGGTGTCAGAACTGTTATGCACTCCAGTGTCTGCAGGAATGTACTGGTGTTTGAACTGTTATGCAAAACAAATGGACTCACAGACAAACTGGGGAATATGACATAACGTACACAGAAGGTAATAGGGTAACAAAATACACACAAAGTGAACAGAGAAGTCCAGAGGCTAAGGAACTGGGTATCTCCTTTGTATTAGAACTGCACAGATGGAAAAAGCAAGATGTTGTGTTTTAATACATAGAGAACCCGAAATGCTGTTGCTAAGGGCAACAGCAAAACCCTAAAGGGTTACCAACGGGTGTGGCAGTAAACTCCTTGGTCAGAGATGGAATGATAGACACAAGGAGAGTCTCCACAATCCTATTTCTCACTTGCAGTGCACAGGTTTTAGCTTACTGCCACTAAACTGACCCCTGACACCTAGCACAGTGAGACAGGATTAGACAGGCAAGTCTTAGAATACAGCCGCAAACTTGCTAAGTTCACAGAGTGGTAACAGAACCCCAGCAAGCTAAACGACTGACTCCAGTCTTACTGCTAGGTCTGGATTGGCAGAGTGTAATACCAAATCCCCAGGCCTATTTGCAGTAAGCAACAAACAAATACAAAGCTACACAGTACTGGCTAACTTTCATGAACTGACTAACCAACAAAGATTCAGCAGCATCTGCTTACCCTGAAAAGAGGCCTTATAAAGCAGGTGCTGTCCACGCACCACTCAGACCTCACAGACTGTGAGCACAAAAACCAGCACCGGATCCCCTGCCGTGCACAGAACCTATAACCACTGCACAGCAAAAGACCCGAACCGGAGTATCAGCTGCGCTCAGGTTACTCCACTAGCACTTGTCTCCCGGTTGCCATGACGACGTGGCAGCACAGGGCAGGAGACCCTAACAGTACCCCCCCTCTGACGAGGGGTCAAAGAACCCCTACCACCGGGTTTATCGGGGAACTGCGAGAAGAAAGAGCGTATCAGTCTGGGGGCATGAAGATCACAACTGCGCACCCACGACCGCTCCTCCGGGCCATACCCCTTCCAGTGCACCAAAAATGACAGCCGACCCCGAACCACCTTGGAGTCAAGAATCCTTTCAACAACAAACTCCCTCTGGCCACGTATCAGAAGAGGGGAAGGTCTTCCACTGGAAGAAGGATTACTAATCGCCCGTTTTAAAAGGGAACAATGAAATGTTTTATTGATACCCAAAGAACGGGGCAGATCTAACTGAAATGCCACCGGATTGATAACCCTGGTGATCTTATAAGGGCCGATGAACCGGGGCCCTAACTTATGAGATGGCTGTCTCAACTTCAAATTCTTGGTAGACAACCAGACGAAGTCTCCTAATTTGAAGCTGCAGGGTCTTTTCCGCTTATCAAAAACCCTTTTGGTCACTAATGACACAGACACAAGGGCTTTCTTCACTTTCCGCCAAATACCTCTAAGGACCGAAACCACAGAGGAACCACCAGGCGTGGAGTCCAGGGGGTCAAAAGAATTGGCCTTAGGATGATGCCCATACACACAAAGGAAGGGAGAGATCCCTGTAGCAGAGTGAGCCGCGTTGTTATAGGCAAACTCCGCCATGGACAGATGAGCAACCCAGTCAGTCTGACACTTGGAGACATAACACCTGAGGAACTGCTCCAAGGACTGGTTCACCCTTTCAGTCTGCCCATTAGACTGCGGATGGTAGCCTGACGACAAGCTGACAGAAATCTGGAGATCGGAACAAAATGCCCTCCAGAATTTGGCCACAAACTGGGATCCGCGGTCAGAGACCACATCAAGTGGCAACCCGTGGTGACGCACAACATGCAGCATAAATAATTCAGACAGGCGTCTGGCTGATGGCAGCCCAACCAGTGGAACGAAGTGCGCCATCTTCGAAAACCTGTCAACGACAACCCAGATGGCTGTCATCCCCGAGGATTTGGGCAAGTCCACCACAAAATCCATTGAAATGTGGGTCCATGGCTTAGATGGGATAGAGAGTGGATGTAATGGGCCAACAGGAACCCCTCTAGGAGTCTTATTTCGGGCACAGATGTCACATGCCCGAACCCACTGATCCACATCCTTAGCCACCGAGGGCCACCACACCGCCCTAGATAGCAACTCCCGAGTTCTGGCAATACCCGGGTGACCTGCCGACTTCTTGGCATGGAATTCCAGGAACACTCGCTGTCTTAACCTAGGAGGCACAAACAAAAGACCTACCGGAAGGTCTGGAGGAGCCTGCTCCTGTGCTCTAAGGACTAATGATAAGAGGTCCTGGGTAATGCCCACTTTAATACATGATGGGGAAACAATGGGCAACGGCTCCTCGGTGGTCTCCTGGATTGGAGCAAAACTCCGCGAGAGCGCATCAGCCTTGATGTTTTTTGACCCAGGGCGATATGTTATCAAAAAATTAAAGCGAGCAAAAAACAAAGCCCATCGTGCCTGCCTGGCATTGAGACGCTTCGCTGACTCTAAATATGCCAGATTCTTATGGTCAGTGAGAATTGAGACCACAAACTTAGCCCCCTCAAGCCAGTGTCTCCACTCCTCGAGTGCATCCTTAATAGCCAACAATTCCCGGTTACCCACGTCATAATTCATCTCGGCAGGCGAAAATTTACGGGAAAAGTAAGCACAGGGATGAAGGCGATTATCAGACACTCCCATCTGAGAAAGCACTGCCCCAATACCCATCTCAGAGGCATCCACCTCCACCACAAAAGGACGCTCTGGATCTGGGTGTCGCAGCACCTTGGCCGAAACAAATGCCCTTTTGAGACGGGCAAAAGCCGCTTTAGCCTCACAAGACCAGTGAGCAACATCCGCCCCTTTCTTAGTGAGTGCCACCAAGGGCGCCACTATAGACGAAAATCCAGCGATAAATCGTCTATAAAAATTCGCAAAGCCCAGGAAACGCTGAAGCGCCTTCAAACTAGTGGGCTGCACCCAATCCAGGACTGCCTGTACCTTGGAACCCTCCATTTGGAAACCTTCTGGGGAGATAATATATCCTAGAAATGCGATTTGCTGAACATCAAATTCGCACTTCTCCAGCTTCGCCCCAAGCCGGTGGTCTCTGAGTTTCTGGAGGACTAAGCGTACATGCTTCCGATGTTCCTCCAGGGAATGGGAGAAGATTAGGATGTCATCTAAGTATACAACTAAGAATCTATCCAAATATTCCCTGAGCACATCATTCATGAAATCCTGGAAGACTGCCGGGGCATTACAGAGCCCAAAAGGCATCACCAAATATTCATAATGCCCTGAGTGGGTATTAAAGGCAGTCTTCCATTCATCCCCCTCTCTTATTCGGATTAGATTGTACGCACCGCGTAGGTCAATCTTAGAAAAAATGGTGGCAGTACGAAGCTGGTCAAACAAGACCGAAATGAGAGGCAGTGGGTATGAGTTTTTAATCGTGATACGGTTCAATTCCCTGAAGTCGATGCAGGGTCGCAACGAACCGTCCTTTTTACCCACGAAGAAGAACCCCGACCCAACTGGAGACTGTGAAGGTCTGATAAATCCCTTAGCCAAGTTCTCCTGAATGTACTCTGCCATAGCCTGAGTCTCAGGACGTGACAGGGAGTACAACCTGCTCTTGGGAAGCTTAGCATTTGGCAACAAATCAATGGCACAGTCATAGGGGCGATGGGGAGGTAGTACCTCTGCAACTTTTTTGGAGAACACGTCCGCAAAATCTGCATAACACCCTGGCAATCCTGGCAAACTTAGCTGCGAGAGCCTGACTGGAAGGCTCAAGCAACTCCTGAAACAATCAGTACCCCAACTAAGAATCTCCCTAGAGACCCAGTCAAATTGAGGATTGTGGGCCCTTAACCAGGGTAACCCCAACACCAATGGGGCAAAAGTACAGACAGTCACATAAAAGGACAATTTTTCAGAGTGTGTGGCTCCAATAAACAAAGAAATCTGGCTAGTGCAAGAGGTAATTTTACCTTGGGATAATGGTTCCCCGTTTAACCCACAAATCTCAATTTCCGATGCCAAGGGTACTAAGGGAACAGAGTGTTTCAGGGCGAATTGGCGGTCCATAAAAACCCCGTCGGCCCCACTGTCCACAAAGGCCTCAGTCTTGACAGTTTGACCGAGGATCTTCAAGGTCACCGGAATGATAAAAGTCTTCTTGGGAAATTCTGACTTCTGGCCTGACAGGATATTTCCCATCACCCTCAGGCCCTGAAGTTTTCCGGCTTTTCTGGGCATGATACTACCACATGACCTTTATTCCCACAGTACAAACACAACCCCTGCTGTCTCCTCCGCGTCTTCTCACGCGAGGAGAGGCGGGTAGCCCCAATCTGCATAGGCTCCTCA
The DNA here is from genome assembly GCF_028390025.1 of Pseudophryne corroboree. Lineage (NCBI taxonomy): Eukaryota > Metazoa > Chordata > Amphibia > Anura > Myobatrachidae > Pseudophryne > Pseudophryne corroboree. The sequence goes on from NC_086454.1 coordinate 4,530,141, forward strand.
GAAAATTCCTCAGAGTCTGAGGTTCCCTTGGGAAGGAAGGAAATCTCAGTCTCCCTTTCAAGCCTACGCTCTCTCAGCCGTCTATCCACCCGGATGGATAACTGCATGAGCTGATCCAAGCTATCAGGCAAGGGATATTGTACCAGTTGGTCCTTTATCTGGTTAGAAAGACCTCTTCGGTACTGGTGTCTCAGGGCTGGGTCATTCCACTGGGTATCATGGGCCAACCTCCGAAACTCCGTACAGTAAACCTCAACTGGCCTTCGCCCTTGCTTAAGGATCGAAATCTGAGCCTCGGCTGAGGCCGTCTTGTCAGGGTCATCATACAACATGCCCAGTGCCGTAAAAAAAGCATCAACACTTTTAAGCGACGGACAGTCAGGCTGCAACCCATATGCCCAGACCTGTGGGTCTCCTTGTAGCAAGGAAATCACTATGCCCACCCGCTGAATCTCCGACCCAGAAGACTGAGGCCTAAGCCGGAAGTATAGCTTGCAGCTCTCCTTGAAACAAAAGAACTGCGAGCGATCTCCAGAAAAACGATCCGGGAGATTTACTTTCGGCTCCTTAACCCCTGCAGGTGCTGCTGCTGCGGGAGCTCCACCAGCAGCCTGGGAGGTGTGCATTTTAATGGACAAATCATTAAATTGTCGAGTCAGGACCTGCACCTGATCGACCACCTGTTGCAACGTATTTTGAGGGGTATGCTCCATATTCCCACAAAATTTCAACAGGAGTATTAGGCTGCTGAATATGTTATGCACACCAGTGCCTGCAGGAAAGTACTGGTGTCAGAACTGTTATGCACTCCAGTGTCTGCAGGAATGTACTGGTGTTTGAACTGTTATGCAAAACAAATGGACTCACAGACAAACTGGGGAATATGACATAACGTACACAGAAGGTAATAGGGTAACAAAATACACACAAAGTGAACAGAGAAGTCCAGAGGCTAAGGAACTGGGTATCTCCTTTGTATTAGAACTGCACAGATGGAAAAAGCAAGATGTTGTGTTTTAATACATAGAGAACCCGAAATGCTGTTGCTAAGGGCAACAGCAAAACCCTAAAGGGTTACCAACGGGTGTGGCAGTAAACTCCTTGGTCAGAGATGGAATGATAGACACAAGGAGAGTCTCCACAATCCTATTTCTCACTTGCAGTGCACAGGTTTTAGCTTACTGCCACTAAACTGACCCCTGACACCTAGCACAGTGAGACAGGATTAGACAGGCAAGTCTTAGAATACAGCCGCAAACTTGCTAAGTTCACAGAGTGGTAACAGAACCCCAGCAAGCTAAACGACTGACTCCAGTCTTACTGCTAGGTCTGGATTGGCAGAGTGTAATACCAAATCCCCAGGCCTATTTGCAGTAAGCAACAAACAAATACAAAGCTACACAGTACTGGCTAACTTTCATGAACTGACTAACCAACAAAGATTCAGCAGCATCTGCTTACCCTGAAAAGAGGCCTTATAAAGCAGGTGCTGTCCACGCCCCACTCAGACCTCACAGACTGTGAGCACAAAAACCAGCACCGGATCCCCTGCCGTGCACAGAGCCTATAACCACTGCACAGCAAAAGACCCGAACCGGAGTATCAGCTGCGCTCAGGTTACTCCACTAGCACTTGTCTCCCGGTTGCCATGACGACGTGGCAGCACAGGGCAGGAGACCCTAACAGGCGAGGATTCAAGCATTGTGCGGATTTGATATACAACAAATTTTTGTGATCCGTGTAAATGGTAAACACATGTTTAGCCCCTTCCAAGAGATATCTCCACTCTTCCAAGGCGGATTTAATTGCCAAAAGTTCGTGGTCTCCAATAGTGTAATTTCGTTCGGCCGGAGAGAATTTACGAGAGTGGAAGCCACACGGATGTCATTTCTTATCTGAGGAGTACTGAGAGAGAACGGCCCCAACTCCGACTGAAGATGCGTCAACCTTTAGGAAGAAAGGTTCATCGAAATTTGGTTGTTGGAGAACTGGAGCGGACATGAAAGCTAACTTCAAGTGGGAAAAGGCCTCAATGGCTTCGGGAGGCCACAAACTCGGATTAGAGCCCTTTCTCGTCAAGGCAGTAATGGGCGCAACAATGGTGGAGAAACCTCTAACGAATTTCCTGTAGTAATTCGCAAAGCCCAGGAATCTTTGTATTGCTTTTAAAGAGAGAGGCTGAGTCCAGTCACGAATGGCAGAGAGCTTCTCCGGATCCATGCGAAGCTCCGTCCCCGAGATGATATAACCGAGGAACGGAATTGATGTTACTTCGAAGGTACATTTGGAGAGCTTAGCATAGAGATGATTCTCTCGTAAACGGTGGAGCACCTCTTTGACCTGAGTCCTGTGTTCAACAAGATTTTTGGAAAAAATCAGTATGTCGTCCAAATATACCACAACACTTAGATATAACATGTCTCGGAAGATTTCGTTGACGAATCCCTGGAAAACAGCAGGAGCATTACTAAGGCCGAACGGCATCACCAGGTATTCGTAATGCCCATCCCGGTATTGAAGGCGGTCTTCCATTCATCCCCTTCTCGGATGCGTATAAGATTATAAGCTCCCCTCAAGTCGAGTTTGGAGAAAACGCGGGCGCCACGAACCCTATCAAATAACTCTGTGATTAGTGGCAAGGGGTATTTATTCTTGATGGTGATATCGTTTAAGCCGCGGTAGTCGATATATGGTCTCAACCCCCCGTCCTTCTTCTTCACGAAAAAGAAGCCCGCTCCAGCAGGGGAGGAAGAGGGGCGAATGAATCCCTTGAGCAGATTGGACTTAATATAGTCCGACATAGCTTGAATCTCGGGAAGTGACAGGGGATATGTGCGACCACGAGGTGGCGTCTTCCCTGGGACAAGGTCAATAGGGCAGTCCCAAGGCCTATGAGGTGGTAACAGATCAGCTGCCTGTTCCGAAAACACATCCCTGAACCCTTGATACGCCTCCGGAATATGCTCTTCATCCGTCTTAGAAGAGACACGGAGCGGACAAACGGGAGTGAGACAGTTAGCGTGACAAAAGGAACTCCAAGACAGAATTTGAGAAGGCTTCCAGTCAATGTGGGGATTATGAATTTTAAGCCAAGGCATTCCAAGGACCAGATCGTGATGCATTTCTGGAATCACCAAGAGTTCCAGACTTTCTTGATGTAGAGCCCCGACCTGCAGCTTAACTGGCTCCGTGCGCCACATTATGAGACCCTTGGAAATCCTAGTACCGTTGATAGCCGTCAACGAAATAGGCCGCTCGATAGGCCGTGACTTTAAATCCATGCTTTGGACACAGGAGGAAGAAACGAAGTTCCCCGCAGCTCCGGAATCCAACAGGGCTTCACAAGACTTGGAGACTGAATTGGTGATTAAAGTTACAGGAAGCAAACAGTCCAAAATTGGAGAAGATTTAGTCGTGACCCCCAGCTTGACTCCTCCGGAACAAGCTAGACCTGCCCATTTCCCGGACGGGATTTACAAAACTTGAGGAAATGATCTGCGGCTCCACAGTAAAGGCAAAGTTTACCCTCACGACGACGCTGTCGTTCTTCCGGAGACAGTCGGGATCGGTTAATTTGCATGGGTTCGTCCAAGCTAGGCACAGCTACCGGTCTAGGAGTAGGATTCCGGAACCTGGAACGATCTGAACGGCTACGTTCTCTTTCACGCTCCTGCATCCGAAGATCCACCTTGACGCAAAGAGAAATCAACTCTTCTAATGGATCCGGCAGATCCCTTGTGACCAACTCATCTTTCAGCCGGTCGGAGAGACCGTTCCAGAAGGCAGCCCTCAGAGCGTAATTATTCCAGCGCAATTCAGAGGCAATGGTCAGGAAATGAACCACGTACTGACCCACGGAACGGGAGCCCTGACGAACACGGAGCAAGTCGGAAGAAGCAGTGGTCATCCTGCCGGGCTCGTCTAAGATTCTTCGAAAGGACGTGATGAAGTTGGTGTAGTTGGAAACCACGGGATCAGATCGTTCCCATAACGGAGACACCCAATCCAATGCTGACCCTTCAAGCAGGGAAATGATATACGCTACCTTAGAGCGATCCGTAGGGAAGTTATGAGAGAGCAGCTCGAAGTGCACCTCGCACTGATTTAGAAAACCACGGCAATTCTTTGGGTTCCCATTATAGCGGGAAGGAGTAGGAAGCTGAAGACGTGACCTGGTACCAGCCGGAGGTTGGACATTACTGGAAACAGCAACTGGAGCAGTTACGGGAACTGGAGCCGGAATTGCGGAGGCTAAGGATGCTTGAATTTGATCCAATCGGCCGGACAATTCCTGGAGATATTGCATCACCTGGCCCTGTGTCGCCTCTTGGGACTGAACTCGGGAAGCCAAACTTTGGATGGCACTCGACTCTGTGTTCCGATCCCCCGGGTCCATGTGGCCTGAGTATACTATCACTGACCTGGTTTGGAAGTGTTGTGGACTCGGGGTTTCTTCTGGTGACCGGGAAGAGGAACCGCTACTGGGTCGCAGTAGAGATGGCCGGATGTAGGTCTTCCTCATACAGGATTAGGACAGTAGGCAGGAGGCACGGGTGGATGCTTGAAGGTCTCCTGAAAGACAAGACTTGTAAAGGTGCTGGTGAATTGGTGGACAGTACCAAAAGCTTACTGTGAACGATGTTGAGGTGCTTGGAGGCACGGTGGTGCTGGAGGCACGGAGGTGCTGGAGGTACGGAGGTGCTGAGTGCTGAGGCACGGAGGTGCTGAGTGCTGAGACACGGAGGTGTTGAGGCACGGAGGTGCTGAGGCATGGAGGTGCTGAGTGCTGAGGCACGGAGGTGCTGAGGCACGGAGGTGCTGAGTGCTGAGGCACGGAGACGCTGAGGCACGGAGGTGCTGGAGGCACGGAGGTGCTGAGGCACGGAGGTGCTGAGTGCTGAGGCACGGAGATGCTGAGGCACGGAGGTGCTGAGGCATGGAGGTGCTGGAGGCACGGAGGTGCTGAGGCACGGAGGTGCTGAGTGCTGAGGCACGGAGGTGCTGAGTGCTGAGACACGGAGGTGCTGAGGCACGGAGGTGCTGAGTGCTGAGGCACGGAGGTGCTGGAGGCACGGAGGTGCTGAGTGCTGAGGCACGGAGGTGCTGGAGGCACGGAGGTGCTGAGGCACGGAGGTGCTGAGGCATGGAGACGCTGAGGCATGGAGATGCTGAGGCACGGAGGTGCTGTGGCATGGAGGTGCTGAGTGCTGAGGCACGGAGACGCTGAGGCACGGAGACGCTGAGGCACGGAGGTGCTGAGGCACGGGGGTGCTGGAAGCACGGGACGCTGGAAGCACAGGAGCTCTGGAGATCACAGGTACGGTAGTAGCGATGATACTCAGGCGCCGGAGCTCTGCCTGGCGTCTGGATTTGTACTTCCCGCCAGCCCGATTGGAGAGGCGCTGATGACGTCACCCGTCCCCAGAGACGTCGGACGCGCCCGCGACGTCCACACTATGGACGCCGGACGGAGCGCCGGGAGACAGAAACCGCCAGCGGGGACGACCGCCCGGGCAGCCAGCAGCCTCGGAGGGACAAGCCCGGCGGCCGCGGCGGGGACATGACAAGGGCTAAGGCCCTCCAGGTCCTCCGGGTGTTGTCGTGGCTCGTGCTGACTTGTATGCGCTCCAATATTCTGTTTCGGGCTCAGCACGTCCCCGGGGTGGATAATGGGATCGCCGATGCATTGCCCAGGGGGCAGTGGGATAGGTTCCGTTTGTTAGCCCCGGAGGCTGATTCAGCGGGTTTTCCCTGACCTTCTTATGTTTGGCAGGTCATCATGGCGGATTGGAAGGGCTAGCAGAGCTATCTTTGGCTCCGTCCACTCTCGCAGGATACCGTCAGGCCTGGAAGGAATGGGAAGACTTTTCCCGTGACCAAGGGCCTAGAGGTAAGAGGGGTCAGAGATTGTTTCTGGACTTCGTTTGGCAACTCTTCGTAACGGGAAGATCGAGGGCCGTGGTGTCTCGAAACTTCGCTGGAATATCCTTTTATTCAAAGTTGAATGGTATGCCGGATTTTACGAAGAGTTTCCTGCTGACGAAGGCGCTTAAAGGTTGGGCGCGCTTGGCACCGGTGCCTCCTGATAGTCGGCGCCCTATTGATGCGTCCCTGCTTTCTTCCCTCTTGGGGGCGGTGGCGGGGGTGGCGGACTCCCATTTTGAAACGCTTCTGTTTCAGTTGGCTTTTTCCATGGCGCATTTAGAGTTTCTGAGTTGGTTGTGGCTTCTAAGAATTCGGAGGCCATTATGCGGCGCGCGGATGTTGTCATGGGTGTGGGGTCCGTGCTGTGCAGGTTGCGCCGCTCCAAAACTGATCAGATGGGTAGAGGTCATTGGATCACTTTGACACCATCAGGTAATGGGGACTGTTGTCCGGTGGCATTGGCTAGTCGGTATGTGGAGGTCAGGCCCTTGTCAGAAGGGTCTTGGTTTCTGCATTACGATGGGTTGCCATTGACGAAATACCAATTTACTTGGATGATGCGGCGCTGCCTGTCCAGTTTGGGCCTCTCCCATCGGGACTTTGGTTCGCATTCATTTAGAATTGGGGCCGCCACTTCCGCAGCATCTGCAGGGCGCGCCGTGGGCGAAATTAAGGCTTTGGGCCGCTGGAAGTCGGTGGCTTATAAGCGTTACATTCGGCCCGTTGTTGCGTAAGCGAGTTGTTGTTTCTACTAACATGTTGTTCATTTACTGTTTTATACGTTTCAGTTCAGTTTGTTCGTTCTGTATTGTTTGTCTCCCCTGTCCTCCCTACTCATATCGCTAGCTACTCGCCACGGCTGGCAGTGGGGGTCTGGAGTGCTTTACGATTTTTTTGCCTGAACTAACGAACTGATTTGGCTTAATTCATTCAATTCGGCTAATTGACATCTAATTACAAGTTCCTCAGCAGGTTTTTACGTTTCACCTCCAGCCGAGTTATTCTGTGTGACCCCAAACCCCCCCTCCCCCCCTCCATTCCCTAACAACCCCCCCATTCCCCTTTTCGTATTTTGATTTTTCCTTCCGTTTCTTTTTGTTGCTTCGATTGGCCTGAAGCTTTTCCGAGAGGAAATTCGAAGTCCTCTATTCAATTTTTCTTTTTGGCAGATCATCGTTCTAGTAGTTGGTTCCTGTTCTGGTCTGGGTTTTTTGCTTTACTTTGTATATTCACGATTGTCTGTTTTGTTTTCCTTTATAGGTTGACGGGAGGATAAGTTTAGTGTTTGGGTGATTGGTCACTCCTATGTTTTTTGGGCAGCCAGGTTGGTGGCTTCGGAGGGGGCTCCTGGCTTTGTTAGGTCGGATGACGTGAGGTGGATAGGAGTTAGTGGGATGTTGTGGCAGGATCTGAATGTTACCCTTTTGGAGCAGGTTAAGAGTTTTGGGCTGCCCAAATTGTTGGTGATTCATTTAGGTGGCAACGACCTGGGTAAGAGAAAGGCAGTGAATCTTAGATTGGCAATTGTTCATGACTTACAGGTGATTGCGGGTGCTTGACCGGGCTGTAGACTTATTTGGTCCTGTATAGTGCCGCGGTTGTGTTGGCGTGGAGTTGCGGACTGTAGGGCAATTGATGCCTCACGGCGGAAGGTCAATTCCGCAGTTGCTAAGTTTGTGGTGGCTCTTGGCAGTGCTGTGGTGTGGCACCAGCGGATCAAGTTTCGGTTCTTCTACTTGTTTAGACCGGATGGGGTTCATTTGACTAGGCAGGGACTTTCTATTTTCCTTGAGGATCTGTTTTCGGTGGTTGGTACTTTGGGTTAGGGGTATGGTGGCGGTGCGGAGTTGCTGTTGAGCAGAACTCCATTGTTGGCGGGAAAGAACGGCAAGTTAACTTTTATTGTATTAAAAGAGTTGATTGGAGGTCGTTTGGTGGTTGATTTTTAGGTGCGCTCTCCTTCGTTGACTGGTATTACATCTGCTGGACCGCCTTCATGGGGGCAACCTCATCACCTTCACGGGTGGGTAGTCAAGATGGAGGTTGAGCGGATACCTATTGTTTGTTGGAAGGTTTACGTCAGTTTTTTATAAGATAGGTTTTTGTTCATGGGATAGGTTCATTTTAGCCGTTCTTTCTTGCCACCATACTTTAGTTTAATTATTCATCAGTTAATTGTTCATTTAAATAAATAGCTAACATTTTCTGCCAAATTCAAGTCTCTGTGTCTTTATTTATTATAGTTAAGTGTTAAGATGTTATGGTTTTTTAAGGTTAAGGACAATCCTCAGACTATAATAAGATTTTACTTACCGATAAATCTATTTCTCGTAGTCCGTAGTGGATGCTGGGACTCCGTAAGGACCATGGGGAATAGCGGCTCCGCAGGAGACAGGGCACAAGAATAAAAGCTTTAGGATCAGGTGGTGTGCACTGGCTCCTCCCCCTATGACCCTCCTCCAAGCCTCAGTTAGGATACTGTGCCCGGACGAGCGTACATAATAAGGAAGGATATTGAATCCCGGGTAAGACTCATACCAGCCACACCAATCACACCGTACAACTTGTGATCTGAACCCAGTTAACAGTATGATAACAACGAAGGAGCCTCTGAAAAGATGGCTCACAACAACAATAACCCGATTTAGTTAACAATAACTATGTACAAGTATTGCAGACAATTCGCACTTGGGATGGGCGCCCAGCATCCACTACGGACTACGAGAAATAGATTTATCGGTAAGTAAAATCTTATTTTCTCTGACGTCCTAGTGGATGCTGGGACTCCGTAAGGACCATGGGGATTATACCAAAGCTCCCAAACGGGCGGGAGAGTGCGGATGACTCTGCAGCACCGAATGAGAGAACTCCAGGTCCTCCTCAGCCAGGGTATCAAATTTGTAGAATTTAGCAAACGTGTTTGCCCCTGACCAAGTAGCTGCTCGGCAAAGTTGTAAAGCCGAGACCCCTCGGGCAGCCGCCCAAAATGAGCCCACTTTCCTTGTGGAATGGGCTTTTACAGATTTTGGCTGTGGCAGGCCTGCCACAGAATGTGCAAGCTGAATTGTACTACAAATCCAACGAGCAATAGTCTGCTTAGAAGCAGGAGCACCCAGCTTGTTGGGTGCATACAGGATAAACAGCGAGTCAGACTTTCTGACTCCAGCCGTCCTGGAAACATATATTTTCAGGGCCCTGACAACGTCAAGTAACTTGGAGTCCTCCAAGTCCCTAGTAGCCGCAGGCACCACAATAGGTTGGTTCATGTGAAAAGCAGAAACCACCTTAGGGAGAAATTGAGGACGAGTCCTCAATTCTGCCCTGTCAGAATGAAAAATTAAGTAAGGGCTTTTATATGATAAAGCCGCCAATTCTGACACACGCCTGGCTGAAGCCAGGGCTAACAGCATCGTCACCTTCCATGTGAGATATTTTAAGTCCACAGTGGTGAGTGGTTCAAACCAATGTGACTTAAGGAACCTCAAAACAACATTGAGATCCCAAGGTGCCACTGGAGGCACAAAAGGAGGTTGTATATGCAGTACCCCTTTTACAAATGTATGAACTTCAGGTACTGAAGCCAGTTCTTTCTGGAAGAAAATCGACAGGGCCGAAATTTGAACCTTAATGGACCCTAATTTTAGGCCCATAGACAGTCCTGTTTGCAGGAAATGGAGGAAACGACCCAGTTGAAATTCCTCTGTAGGGGCCTTCTTGGCCTCACACCACGCAACATATTTTCGCCAAATGCGGTGATAATGTTTTGCGGTTACATCCTTCCTGGCTTTGACCAGGGTAGGGATGACTTCATCTGGAATGCCTTTTTCCTTCAGGATCCGGCGTTCAACCGCCATGCCGTCAAACGCAGCCGCGGTAAGTCTTGGAACAGACAAGGCCCCTGCTGGAGCAGGTCCTTTCTTAGAGGTAGAGGCCACGGGTCTTCCGTGAGCATCTCTTGAAGTTCCGGGTACCAAGTCCTTCTTGGCCAATCCGGAACCACGAGTATCGTTCTTACTCCTCTCCTTCTTAGGATTCTCAGTACTTTTGGTATGAGAGGCAGAGGAGGGAACACATACACTGACTGGTACACCCACGGTGTCACCAGAGCGTCCACCGCTATTGCCTGAGGGTCCCTTGACCTGGCGCAATATCTGTCTAGTTTTTTGTTTAGACGTGACGCCATCATGTCCACCTTTGGTTTTTCCCAACGGTTTACAATCAGGTGGAAGACTTCTGGGTGAAGTCCCCACTCTCCCGGGTGAAGGTCGTGTCTGCTGAGGAAGTCTGCTTCCCAATTGTCCACTCCCGGAATGAACACTGCTGACAGAGCTATCACATGATTTTCCGCCCAGCGAAGAATCCTTGCAGCTTCTGCCATTGCCCTCCTGCTTCTCGTGCCGCCCTGTCTGTTTACGTGGGCGACTGACGTGATGTTGTCCGATTGGATCAATACCGCCTGACCCTGAAGCAGGGGTTTCGCTTGACTTAGGGCATTGTAAATGGCCCGTAGTTCCAGAATGTTTATATGAAGAGATGTTTCCATGCTTGACCACAAGCCCTGGAAGTTTCTTCCCTGTGTGACTGCTCCCCAGCCTCTCAGGCTTGCATCCGTGGTCACCAGGATCCAATCCTGAATGCCGAATCTGCGGCCCTCTAGAAGATGAGCACTCTGCAACCACCACAGGAGGGACACCCTTGTCTTTGGTGACAGGGTTATCCGCTGCTGCATCTGAAGATGCGAACCAGACCATTTGTCCAGTAGATCCCACTGAAACGTTCTTGCATGGAATCTTCCGAATGGAATTGCTTCGTAAGAAGCCACCATTTTTCCCAGGACCCTCGTGCACTGATGCACTGACACCTGGCCTGGTTTTAGGAGGTTCTTGACTAGCTCGGATAACTCCTTGGCCTTCTCCTCCGGGAGAAAAACCTTCTTCTGGACTGTGTCCAGAATCATTCCTAGGAACAGAAGACGTGTCGTTGGAATCAGCTGCGATTTTGGAATATTTAGGATCCACCCGTGCTGACGTAACACTATCTGAGATAGTGCTACTCCGACTTCTAACTGTTCCCTGGACCTTGCCCTTATCAGGAGATCGTCCAAGTAAGGGATAATTAAGATGCCTTTTCTTCGAAGAAGAATCATCATTTCGGCCATTACCTTGGTAAAGACCCGAGGTGCCGTGGACAACCCAAACGGCAGCGTCTGAAACTGATAATGACAGTCTTGTACTACAAACCTGAGATACCCTTGGTGAGAAGGGTAGATTGGGACGTGGAGATAAGCATCTTTGATGTCCAGAGACACCATATAGTCCCCTTCTTCCAGGTTCGCTATCACCGCTCTGAGTGATTCCATCTTGAATTTGAACCTTTTTATGTAAGTGTTCAAGGATTTCAGATTTAAAATTGGTCTCACCGGGCCGTCCGGCTTCGGTACCACAAACAGCGTGGAATAATACCCCTTTCCTTGTTGTAGGAGGGGTACCTTGATTATCACCTGCTGGGAATACAGCTTGTGAATGGCTTCCAGAACTGCCTCCCTGTCGGAGGGAGACTTTGGCAGAGCAGACTTCAGGAACCGGCGAGGGGGAAACGCCTCGAATTCCAGTTTGTACCCCTGCGATACTACCTGTAGAATCCAGGGATCCACTTGCGAGTGAGCCCACTGCGCGTTGAAATTCTTGAGACGGGCCCCCACCAAGTCTGAGTCTGCTTGTAAAGCCCCAGCGTCATGCTGAAGACTTGGCAGAAGCAGGGGAAGGCTTCTGATCCTGGGAAGCGGCTGCATGGTGCAGTCTTTTTCCCCTTCCTCTGCCCCGGGGCAGAAAGGAATGGCCTTTTGCTCGCTTGTATTTATGGGAACGAAAGGACTGAGTTTGAAAAGACGGTGTCTTTTTCTGTTGATGTGAAGTGACCTGGGGTAAGAAGGTGGACTTTCCAGCCGTTGCCGTGGCCACCAGGTCCGAAAGACCAGCCCCAAATAACTCCTCCCCTTTATACGGCAATACTTCCATATGTCGTTTGGAATCCGCATCCCCTGACCACTGACGCGTCCATAACGTTCTTCTGGCAGAGATGGACATAGCACTTACTCTTGATGCCAGGGTGCAAATATCCCTCTGTGCATCACGCATATATAGTAATGCATCCTTCAAATGCTCTATAGTTAACAATATATTGTCCCTATCCAGGGTATCAATATTTTCAGTCAGGGAATCCGACCACGCGACTCCAGCACTGCACATCCAGGCTGAAGCGATTGCTGGTCGCAGTATAACACCAGTATGTGTGTATATACTTTTTAGGATATTTTCCAGCCTTCTATCAGCTGGTTCTTTGAGGGTGGCCGTATCAGGAGACGGTAACGCTACTTGTTTAGATAAACGTGTGAGCGCCTTATCTACCCTAGGGGGTGTTTCCCAACGTGTCCTAACCTCTGATGGGAAAGGATATAGTGCCAATAATTTATTAGAAATTAGCAGTTTTTTGTCGGGAGAAACCCACGCTTTATCACATACCTCATTCAATTCATCTGACTCAGGAAAAACTATTGGTAGTTTTTTTACCCCCCACATAATACCCTTCTTAGTGGTATTTGTAGTGTCAGAAATGTGCAATGCTTCCTTCATTGCCGTGATCATGTAACGTGTGGCCCTACTGGACATTACGTTCGACTCATCACCGTCGACACTAGACTCAGTATCTGTGTCTGGGTCTGTGTCGACCCACTGAGGTAACGGGCGTTTTAGGGCCCCTGACGGTGTCTGAGACGCCTGGACAGGCACTAATTGATTTGCCGGCTGTCTCATGTCGTCAACAGTTTTTTGCAAAGTGTTGACATTATCACTTAATTGTTTGAACACGATCATCCAGTCAGGTGTCGACTCCCTAGGGGGTGACATCACTAACGCAGGCAATTGCTCCGCCTCCACATCATTTTCCTCCTCATACATGTCGACACACACGTACCGACACACAGCACACACACCGGGAATGCTCTGATAGAGGACAGGACCCCACGAGCCCTTTGGAGAGACAGAGGGAGAGTCTGCCAGCACACACCCAGCGCTATATATATATACAGGGATAACCTTATATAAGTGTTATTCCCTTATAGCTGCTGTTTTTATTGTCATTTGCTGCCAATAGTGCCCCCCCTTCTCTTTTTTACCCTGATTCTGAAGCAGGACTGCAGGGGAGAGTCAGGGAGCCGTCCTTCCAGCGGAACTGTGAGGGAAATGGCGCTTGTGTGCTGAGGAGATAGGCTCCGCCCCTTCACGACGTCCTTATCTCCCGCTCTTTTGTGTAAAAATGGCAGGGGTTAAAATACATCCATATAGCCCAGGAGCTATATGTGATGTATTCTTTTGCCACCTAAGGTATTATCATTTATATTGCGTCTCAGGGCGCTCCCCCCCAAGCGCCCTGCACCCTCAGTGACCGGAGTGTGAAGTGTGCTGAGAGCAATGGCGCACAGCTGCGGTGCTGTGCGCTACCTTAGTCTGAAGACAGGATTGTCTTCTGCCGCCGATTTCACCGGACCTCTTCGTCTCTTCTGGCTCTGTAAGGGGGACGGCGGCGCAGCTCCGGTGACCCATCCAGGCTGTACCTGTGATCGTCCCTCTGGAGCTAATGTCCAGTAGCCTAAGAAGCCCAATCCACTCTGCACGCAGGTGAGTTCGCTTCTTCTCCCCTCAGTGGCGGAACTGTGGGAGGCAGTGGAGTCGGCTGCCGCCGGGCTCCTGACCTCAAGGGGGCACCTGTCCTCCATTGCCTCCCACTGCCCGACAATCAATCGCCGCTCTGCCAAATGTGGATGGAGGATCGGTGTCAGTGTCGTGACACGGCTGCAGCAGCTGCCTCCTCGTATCCACAGAGACGAGCTGGCAGCTGGCTGCAGCTAGGGGGAGCTCCAGCGCACAGCTGATCACAGGCACTTCCAGAAGAGCTGGCCGTCTATAGCTCTCTCTTCCTCCATCCTGCTGCTAGCCGAAGGTAGGCACTGGCACCACCTGCCTCATGCTGCTGCACTGTGTATGTGTGGTGTGTGTGGTGTATGTGTGTGTATGGGGTTGATTACTGGGGGTATCTTTAATAAATATTGGCAACACTGACTGTTTATGTGTGTTGATAATTTTAAGGGAGGTGTGTGTGTGTCTGTGTGTTTTAACGAAAGTTGTGTGTTTAAGTGAAAAAGACGTGTGTGTGTGTGTGTGTGTGTGTGTGTGTGTGTGTGTGTGTGTGTGTGTGTGTGTAATTAAATGAGGCGTGGTGTGTGTAATTGTGTGTAAGTGTGTGTGTGTAATTGTGTGTGTAATTAAATGAGGTGTGTGTGTGTAATTGTGTGTGTGTGTGTGTGTGTGTAATTGTGTGTGTAATTAAATGAGGCGTGGTGTGTGTGTGTGTGTAATTGTGTGTGTAGTTGAAAGAGGCATGTGTGTGTCTGTTTAATTGAAAGAGGCATGTGTGTGTAATTGTGGGTGTGTAACTGTGTTTGTGTGTAATTGAAATAGGCGTGTGTGTATGTAAGTGAAAGGCATGTGAGTGTGTAAGTGAAAGGCATGTGAGTGTGTGTGTGTAATTGAATGAGGCGTGGTATGTGTGTGTGTGTGTAATTGTGTGTGTGTAATTGAAAGAGGCATGGGTGTGTCTGTTTAAGTGAAAGAGGCATGTGTGTGTGTAATTGTGTGTGTGTGTGTGTGTGTGTAATTGAAAAAGGCGTGTGTGTGTGTAATTGTGTGTGTGTAATTGAAAGATGCATATGTGTGTAAGTGAAAGAGGCATGTGAGTGTGGGTTTACGTGAGAGGCATGTAAGTGTGTGTAAGTAAAAGACATGCATGTGTGTGTAAGTGAAAGATGCGTGTGTGTAAGTGAAAGGCGTGTGTGTGTAAGTGAAAGATGCATGTGTGTGTGTGTGTAATTGAAAGAGGCATGTGTGTGTCTGTTTAATTGAAAGAGGTTTGTGTAAGTGAAAGAGGTATGTGTATCTATGGGATCAGTACTAAATGCCGCCGGCCGGAATCCCGGCGGTCGAAATACCGACGCCGGAATCCCGACCACACAATCCCGACAGGGGTGGCGAGCGGAACGCAGCCCCTTGCGGGCTCGCTACGCTCGGCACACTATTATATTCTCCCTCTATGGGTGTCGTGGACATCCACGAAGGGAGAGTATGTCGGGATTGTGGCGGTTGGGATTCCGGCGTCGGTATTTCGACCGCTGGGATTCCGGCCGGCGGCATCTTGACCGCATCCCGTATCTATACTACTATTGTGAAAGTACTATTGTGAGTACGCTGCTACTGTTCACCCCAAGTACCAGATATCTACATATGGTGTGTGTGTGTGTATATATATATATATATATATATATATATATATATATATAAAAGTGCCGGCACTCTCTCCTCCTCCAGTTAATGCCCAGGTGCCTCCTAACAGGTTTGTGGGACCTTGTAGCTAAATCAATGAAGTGGCACTCACGGGACTTGATTGATAAAAATAAGACTCAGGACACGGCGGTCTCAGCTGAAAGATCTTTCATCTGAGACCGCCGTGTCCTGAGTCTTATTTTTATCAATCAAGTCCCGTGAGTGCCACTTCTTCATTTTATTTTTATATATATATATATATATATATATATATATATATTCCTATATGTATAGGGGGGGGCACCAGCATTTTATCATGCCTCCGGGCGACTGGGGCGAACTTACGCCACTGTCTCCCCTTAGTCCCACGATGCAGTGAGCCTGTTGCCAGCAGGACTCACTGAAAATAAAAAACCTAAATTAAACTTTTATTCTAAGCAGCTCAGGAGAGCCACCTAGCCTGCACCCTTCTCGTTCGGGCACAAAAATCTAACTGAGGCTTGGAGGAGGGTCATAGGGGGAGGAGCCAGTGCACACCACCTGATCCTAAAGCTTTTATTCTTGTGCCCTGTCTCCTGCGGAGCCGCTATTCCCCATGGTCCTTACGGAGTCCCAGCATCCACTAGGACGTCAGAGAAATGAGGTTTAAGATTTCAGTTTGAACACACCCCACCCAAATCTATCTCTCTCTGCACATGTTACATCTGCCCCCCCTGCACTGCACATGGTTTTGCCCATTAGCTAACAAATTTGCTGCTGTGATCAGGTCTGAATTAGGCCCATAAGTCTGACAGGTCTGACAGATGCTTCCTAGTAACGTCAGGTGTATACATTCCGCTAACCTGGCCAGTATATTAGGAGAAACAGTGGCTAGAAATGTGTAAAACAGCAGCACTTTTATCTCTTTCTATCTAGTGCATGTTCAGAGCCGCACAGACAGGTGCACATTAGTAGTGCTGGGCACGGCTTTGCAGAGCAGCCGATCAGGTCTGAACTGCGCAGGCGCATGCCTGACAGCCAACGGCCATCTTAGCCCTGCGACCGCCTCTGCCTGATTGACAGGCAGAGGTAGGCGGGAGGTGTTGGGCCGGCGGCGTTTAGCCACCATTTTAGGGGCACAGTCTGGGCAGTGCAGGCGTGCCCAGAGCGCGCGCGCGTGTGTGTGTGTGTGTGTGGTGGGGGGGGGGTAGGCTGCAGTGGCTGTGTGATGTCACACGCAGCCGCTGCGACCTGGACAGCGACGGGTAGCTCCCTGCCAGCGCGCAGGAGCTGCACAGGTAGGGAGCTACTTGTGAAGTACAAAAGCATCACCGCCGTGCGATGCTTTTGTACTTGTTCGGGGGGGGGGGGCCTGACATGCGGGGCGGTCTAGCCGTGTGCTGGGCGTCCCCCTGCATGTCTGAGTAATTGATCGTAGATGTGCTAATCTACGATCAGGTCTGAATTAGGCCCTAGTCCTCACATGTACACACAACTCAGCGCTCATAATCTCTCCTTCCTAAGAATTTATCTCACCAGCCGCCTCACGCCTCCATATGGCAGATCAGCTCGTTCCGCCCGGGGCGCTCAGTCCGGTGTTTCAGATGGAAATATCTCCTGTAACTCCATGGCTTAAGGCAGAAACAGGAATTATACTGTAGGTCGCAGCAACAGAAAGAACGCAGTGTACATAAGGTACCGAGCCTGAGGAGGACGCAGACGTTCCAGCGGCCGCGGTCTCTGACACAGTCGCGTTCGTGTCTTTATACTAATGCTGACTGAGGCATCTGCTTGCAGCAGCTTGGGGCAGTAGATTTCTCTGAGAGGGGTTATTCAGAGGTGTTAGCAAACAAAAAAAGCACACTAATGGGCAAAACCATGTGCACTGCATGTGGGGCAGATGTGACATGTGCACTGCAGGTGGGGCAGATATGACGTGCACTGCAGGTGGGGCAGATATGACGTGCACTGCAGGTGGGGCAGATATGACGTGCACTGCATGTGGGGCAAATGTGACATGTGCACTGCAGGTGGGGCAGATATGACGTGCACTGCAGGTGGGGCAGATGTGAGGTGCACTGCAGGTGGGGCAGATGTGAGGTGCACTGCAGGTGGGGCAGATGTAACATGTGCAGAGAGAGTTAGATTTGGGTGGGTTATATTGTTTCTGTGCAGGGTAAATACTGGCTGCTTTATTTTTACACTGCAATTTAGATTTCAGTTTGAACCAGGGGCATTTTAATAGAGGAGGGGGCCCATGTGCGGACTGCGGGTGGGTGGGCCCCCTCGGCCCCCTCCTCTCCACAGCGTTGTAGGCACTGGCATTGTGCTGGAGTCTATTGCGCATGCGCAGGTCTCTGGAAACATGGCGCCCACCATGGTCTGGAGACAAATTTCCTACTGTGCATGCGTGGCATCCTTTTTGGATTTGATTTTTGCCGCGGCTGCAGTGCCCGTTGCGTGTCTCTGGAAAGGTAAGTATAAAACAACATGGGTGCAGTATGTGCGGTGTGGGCCCCCCTGCACCCAGGGGCCCGTGTGCATTGTACACATTGCACCCATGGTAGAAACGCCTTTGCTTTGAACACACGCCACAGAAATCTAACTCTCTCTGCACATGTTACATATACCCCACCTGCAGTGCAGCCAACATCTAACTCTCTTTGCACATGTTACATCTGCCCCACCTGCACTGCACATGGTTTTGCCCAGTTGTCTGCTCTTTTGCTTTGCTAACAACCCTGAATAACCCCCATTGTTCATTGGTGTCACAGAGACGATTATATACAATTACAATTTGCTCCAGCCGACAGGTCGGTCATGTGGATTCCTATAATGTGAAACTGCGTCAGATAATGTGACACTGTCTCCTGAGGTCTGACAGATAATATACTGATACAGAGTCAGGAGGCCCCAGTGCTCTATTCCATGTTTTCACCATCAGGTTCAGCAGAATCCTTGTGTTTTATGAATACATTTATTTCTGTTAATCTTCCTGCGCTCCCATCTATTTCTTTCTTCTCCCCTGAGGTTTCCTTCGGTGGTTAGCCACCCCTCCCTTACTGAGCAGCATGTAGATTAATTACACTGACACATACCCAGACGTGCCTACATAGCTCATTCACCATGTGTGGCGTGGAAATGGATAGCAGTGGCTATCTATCTATCTATCTATCTATCTATCTATCTATCTATCTCTGCACAGCTCCCCCCCAAGTGTTCGGGTTAGGCTTTGGGAGGGAAGGGTCAGATTTAGGCACTAGTGGGACGATTATAGTTAGGATACAGGAGGGGAGGGTTAGAGTTAGGCACTAGGGGAAGGGTTAGGCTTTGGGAGGGGAGGGTTAGAGTTAGGCACTAGGGGAAGGGTTAGGCTTTGGGAGGGGAGGGTTAGAGTTAGGCACTAGTGTTAGGGTTAGGCTTTGGAAGGGGAGGGTTAGAGTTAGGCACTAGGGGAAGGGTTAGGCTTTGGGAGGGGAGGGTTAGAGTTAGGCACTAGTGTTAGGGTTAGGCTTTGGGAGGGGAGGGTTAGAATTAGGCACTAGTGTTAGGGTTAGGCTTTGGGAGGGGCAGGTTAGAGTTAGGCACTAGTGTTAGGGTTAGGCTTTAGGAGGGGAGGGTTAGAGTTAGGCACTAGTGTTAGGGTTAGGCTTTGGGAGGGGAGGGTTAGAATTAGGCACTAGTGTTAGGGTTAGGCTTTGGGAGGGGAGGGTTAGAGTTAGGCACTAGTGTTAGGGTTAGGCTTTGGGAGGGGCAGGTTAGAGGTAGGCACTAGTGTTAGGGTTAGGCTTTGGAAGGGGAGGGTTAGAGTTAGGCATTAGTGCTAGAGTTATGCTATGGGAGGGGAGGCTTAGAGTTAGGCACTAGTGTTAGGGTTAGGATATGGGAGGGGAGGCCTAGAGTTAGGCACTAGTGTTAAGGTTTGGGAGGGAAGGGTTAGCGTTAGGCACCAGGGGGATGGTTATGATTAGGTTACAGGAGGGGAGGGTTAGAGTTAGGCACTAGTGTTAGGGTTAGGCTTTGGGAGGGGAGGATTAGAGTTAGGCACTAGTGCTAGGGTTAGGCTATGGGAGGGGAGGGTTAGAGTTAGGCACTAGTGTTAGGGTTTGGGAGGGAAGGGTTAGAGTTAGGCACCAGGGGGATGGTTATGATTAGGTTACAGGAGGGGCAGGTTAGAGTTAGGCACTAGTGTTAGGGTTAGGCTTTGGGAGGGGAGGATTAGAGTTAGGCACTAGTGCTAGGGTTAGGCTATGGGAGGGGAGGGTTAGAGTTAGGCACTAGTGTTAGGGTTTGGAAGGGGAGGGATAGAGTTAGGCACTAGTGTTAGGGTTTGGAAGGGGAGGGTTAGAGTTAGGCACTAGTGTTAGGGTTTGGAAGGGGAGGGTTAGAGTTAGGCACTAGTGTTAGGGTTTGGAAGGGGAGGGTTAGAGTTAGGCACTAGTGTTAGGGTTTGGAAGGGGAGGGTTAGAGTTAGGCACTAGTGTTAGGGTTAGGCTTTGGAAGGGGAGGGTTAGAGTTAGGCACTAGTGCTAGGGTTAGGCTTTGGGAGGGGAGGGTTAGAGTTAGGCACTAGTGCTAGGATTAGGATATGGGAGGGGAGGGTTAGAGTTAGGCTCTAAAGGACGGGTTAGGGTTAGGCTATGGCAGTTGAGGGTTAGAGTTAGGCATTAGTGCTAGGGTTAGGCTATGGGAGGGGAGGGTTAGAGTTAGGCACTAGTGTTAGGGTTAGGATATGGGAGGGAAGGGTTAGAGTTAGGCATTAGTGCTAGGGTTAGGCTATGGGAGGGGAGGGTTAGAGTTAGGCTCTAAAGGACGGGTTAGGGTTAGGCTATGGCAGTTGAGGGTTAGAGTTAGGCACTAGGGGGATGGTTATGGTTATGTTACAGGAGGGGCAGTGTAACCCCTCCCTTAATGTCCTAGCAAGAACTTTTTTTTAGTTATTACACTAAGGGATGATTACTCAATACTTGTGCCTCCACCCAAGCTAATTACTTAGGCTTGCCTGGGTAAGCCTTTTCCTAACAATGGATAATAATTGTGTGTCTATCTGCCTCATATACATATGTGCATACTTTACAATATATTATTATACCTGTTCTTCTCTTTGTATCTCCAGACAATGCATATGGTAAGTATAAGTAGGTGTGTTTTATTACCACAAAGATATTTAAGGATTAAAGGCAAAACATTCTGTCAAGCACAATAAAGGAAACACATTTTCAATCCCATCCCACTGTCTCCCTTTAAAACCTATACAAGTTATTTTGCATGCAATACAAAAAAATATTGTAAAGTTAAGGTTGGAGTTACCCGGGTACTCAAAGAATATAAGTGCAATGTCTGGGCCCTTCATTCAGTGTACACTGGCAAATAACTTGCTTGACATCCAAATTTAAATGAGCGGTAAGCCTCTACTTTTTCTCTGTTGGGTTTAGTTCCCTTTTTCCTTTTATAGCAGAATATACTTTACACTGTGTGTCATACTGATATTAACCAGCTCCGGGACTCAATCATAGGATGAGCAGTTTGTGCAGTGTTATGTTCATCTCCTTAATCATACCAGAGTTTTGACATTAAAAGGTAGCAGGCAATGTCTGAGATTCAGTCTGCATGAGATATCCTACACTCTGCTACAATTGTATCCTTTCTTGCTGAAATACTATTTGTTATAGTAGCTGGTGTCCTGTAACTGCATTAGTCTCAACTGCTGCTGCTGTGATGTTTCAATTACTTGACACACTGCAAATTAATGTCTTTGCCAAATCTCATTTCTAACTTTAAAACTATGGGGTATATTTACTAAGGTCCCGATTTTGACCGAGATGACGTTTTTTCTTCAAAGTGTCATCTCGGTAATTTACTAAGCAAAAATCACGGCAGTGATGAGGGCATTCGTAATATTTTGGAAGTCCTAGGAAAAAATCACGAATCAATACACCATCGGTCAAATACGCCTGCAATTTGGTAGAAATCGGGAATTTACTAAAAAGTGCAAATCACAAACACTGCCGACAATAGCCAAACACTGCCGTGCTGAAATACAATTCGTGAAAAAGTGCTAAAAAAAAACAGACCTGCTTTTTTATCCCGTGTTTGGATAGGCATGCAGGGATCCATGAGATCCGTGCATGTTTATCAGTGGGAAGGGGATGGGAAAGTGTTAATTTTTTGAAAAAAAAATTGCGTGGGGTCCCCCCTCCTAAGGCAAACCAGCCTCGGGCTCTTTGAGCCGGTCCTGGTTGCAAAAATATGGGAAAAAAATTGACAGGGGTTCCCCCATATTTAAACAACCAGCACCGGGCTCTGCGCCTGGTCCTGGTTCCAAAAATACGGGGGACAAAAAGCGTAGGGGTCCCCCGTATTTTTGAAACCAGCACCGGGCTCCACTAGCTGGACAGATAATGCCACAGCCGGGGGTCAATTTTATATAGCGCCCTGCGGCCGTGGCATTAAATACCCAACTAGTCACCCCTGGCCGGGGTACCCTGGAGGAGTGGGAACCCCTTCAATCAAGTGGTCCCCCCCCTCCAACCACCCAAGGGCCACGGGTGAAGCCCGAGGCTGTCCCCCCCATCCAATGGGCTGCGGATGGGAGGCTGATAGCCTTTGTTGTAAGTTATGAATATTGTTTTTAGTAGCAGTACTACAAGTCCCAGCAAGCCTCCCCCGCAAGCTGGTACTTGGAGAACCACAAGTACCAGCATGCGGTGGAAAACCGGGCCTGCTGGTACCTGTAGTACTACTACTAAAAAAATACCCCAATAAAGATATAACACACACCTTGAAAGTATAACTTTAATGCATACATACACACCACCATATACACATACTTACCTTAGGTTCACACGAGGGTCGGTCCTCTTCTCCATGTAGAATCCATGGTGTGCCTGTTGAAAAAATTCTACTCACCAAATCCAGTGTAGAGGGCTCCTCGGGTAATCCATTTGTAATCCACGTACTTGTAAAAATAAAAAAACGGACACCCGACCACGAACTGAAAGGGGACCCATGTTTTCACATGGGACCCCTTTCCCCGAATGCCAGAAACCCCCTCTGACTTAAGTCTAAGAGGGTTTCTTCAGCCAATCAGGGAGTGCCACGTTGTGGCACCCTCCTGATCGGCTGTGTGCTCCTGTACTGTCTGACAGGCGGCACACGGCAGTGTTACAATGTAGCGCCTATGCGCTCCATTGTAACCAATGGTGGGAACTTTCTGCTCAGCGGTGAGGTCACTTTCGGTCACCCGCTGACCACAAAGTTCCCACCATTGGTTATAATGGAGCGCATAGGCGCTACATTGTAACACTGCCGTGTGCCGCCTGTCAGTGAGGACAGGAGCACACAGCCAATCAGGAGGATGCCACAACGTGGCGTTCCCTGATTGGCTGAAGAAACCCACTTAGACAGAAGTCAGAGGGGGTTTCTGGCATTCGGGGAAAGGGGTCCCATGTGAAAACATGGGTCCCCTTTCAGTGCGAGGTCGGGTGTCCGTTTTTTTATTTTTACAAGTACGTGGATTACAAATGGATTACCCGAGGAGCCCTCTACACTGGATTTGGTGAGTAGAATTTTTTCAACAGGCACACCATGGATTCTACATGGAGAAGAGGACCGACCCTCGTGTGAACCTAAGGTAAGTATGTGTATATGGAGGTGTGGATGTATGCATTAAAGTTATACTTTCAAGGTGTGTGTTATGTCTTTATTGGGGTATTTTTTTAGTAGTAGTACTACAGGTACCAGCGGGCCCGGTTTTCCGCCGCATGCTGGTACTTGTGGTTCTCCAAGTACCAGCTTGCGGGGGAGGCTTGCTGGGACTTGTAGTACTGCTACTAAAAACAATATTCATAACTTACAACAAAGGCTATCAGCCTCCCATCCGCAGCCCATTGGATGGGGGGGACAGCCTCGGGCTTCACCCCTGGCCCTTGGGTGGCTGGAGGGGGGGGGACCCCTTGATTGAAGGGGTTCCCACTCCTCCAGGGTACCCCGGCCAGGGGTGACTAGTTGGGTATTTAATGCCACGGCCGCAGGGCGCTGTATAAAAGTGACCCCCGGCTGTGGCATTATCTGTCCAGCTAGTGGAGCCCGGTGCTGGTTTCAAAAATACGGGGGACCCCTACGCTTTTTGTCCCCCGTATTTTTGGAACCAGGACCAGGCGCAGAGCCCGGTGCTGGTTGCTTAAATATGGGGGAACCCCTGACAATTTTTCCCCCATATTTTTGCAACCAGGGCCGGCTCAAAGAGCCCGAGGCTGGTTTGGCTTAGGAGGGGGGACCCCACGCAATTTTTTTTTTAAGTTTAAACATTTTTTTTTTTTTTTTTTTTACAAGGTGCACAATGAAGCCCAGCACGGATCTCTCAGATCCGGCTGAGATTCATTGTATTAAAGTCGGCAGTGTTTTACAAGTCACTCACGTAAAACACTGCCTAAAAAAACCAATGACATCGACATCGGAAAAACCGAAAATACAGAATACGGCAGCTTAGTAAATTAGTCGTAATCAATTCAAAAAGTTGCATATTTACACTTTCGATGTCATTCGTGATTGAACTTTGACCTCAAACGGTAAAATACGATTCTTAGTAAATTTACCACTATATATATATATATATATATATATATTAATCAGTGCACTTATTCCTCAACTCGGCTAATTTAGACTTTCCATACCACTCTCTTCTTAGGTACTTAGAACTGTCCAATAATATCTCCTATATATTAGCCCAACTCTGTGATTCTGTGCCTGGCCGTAACGCTGGGTGGAGTCACAGGGCTGGGTGGAGTCACCTGCTTCTGCCGTGTCCCAGCACAACACTCCCTACACATAGCCAGGTGGACAGCGCCAGCAGTATCAGCCACACAAACCGGCCACCATCAGAGGGAAACACCCCACCGTGCACAGTACCACAATACACACCCACACCCCACCCTTGGTTTCCCCCGCAACACACAACGCACCGAATCCTCCTTTCCCAACACCTGAGCACTAGCTCCCACATACAGCCACTGGCGCAACACACTGGCTGGGAACCCACTAACCCTTGCACCACCAAAACCTCCCTCGACAACCCCCCGTCCCCAGCTCCCACCTCCAGCCACTCACGGGCAGCGCTGGACGGGAGCTGCCTGACACTCGCAACCCCGACAGCCTGCCTCCGCAACCACCCCGTCCCCAGCTCCCACCTCCAGCCACTCACGGCCAGCCCTGGACGGGAGCCGCCTGACACCCGCACCCCAACAGCCTGCCTCCGCAACCACCCCGTCTCCAGCTCCCACCTCCAGCCACTCACGGGCAGCACTGGACGGGAGCCGCCTGACACCCGCACCCCGCAAACCTGCCTCCGCAACCCCCCCCCCCCCCTCCCCAGCTTCCACATGTACACGCTGCCCAGGAGCCGCCTGCACACGCTACTCTGGAACTAAGCCACACGTACATGCCGCCCACCATCACCCCGACTACACGCCGTACCTGCCTCTCTACCAGCCTCCGCTGTCTGCTGCCCCCAGACCCCTCTAATGCATGTGGCTTACCCTACCTACCACTCCCCCACCCCCACCCCACGGACACCAAACATCCCCCAATCTAACACTGCTACCACTTCTACCTCACACACACACACACACACACACACACACACACACACACACACACACACACACACACACACACACACACACACACACCCACACTCCACACTCCACACTCCACACTCCACACTCCACACTCCACACTCCACACTCTTCCCCCTCCCCCCTTCTCCCCCCTTCTCCCCCCTCCCTCCTCACACAAAACACCTTGCCCATCTGGACTACACCACCACCCAAGAACAACCACTCCTGCACCAATTAGGGTCAACCCAACACAAAACACACCCAACACTACTTTTAACACACATACCCACAACCACCTTTCCAAAACCCCCGCACACACCCCAAGACCATCACCCACCCCCAATAACACCATACCGGCCAACCACCCTCCACAAATACAACACCCCTCAAATACCCCCTGCACCCCAGCACAACCGTAACCATCTGACTAATCCAGACCCCCCCCTCCCCTTCCGTCTCCTCCCCTTCCCCTGCACACATCACAAACCCACAAAAACACTCCACCATGCACCCACCCATCTTATGTGCACCTCCTCCACCCATGCAAACTTCAAACCCCCTCCACCTCCCACCCACATCTGCATCCCACACTGCACCTCCGGTCACCACCACCATCCCTCCCCACTACGCAACAACATATACAGGCAGCAAAGCCACTCCACACACTTGCCCAAGCACCATAAATCACAGAACACCACACGCCTAACTAGCCACCCCTTACAAGTAACAGTCCACCACGCACCTTCCCTTCATAACCCTCCAAAAAACAACCAAACACCACCCTAACCCTATCGCACACCCACCTCCCTCCCTCTGCAACCAACTAATTCGCCCAAACCATCAAAACACCAATGACCCGACAACACTACCGCCATATCCTAAAGGCACTAATTCCCTAATTCCACCAGCAAAAAAAAAAAAAAAAATTACACAACCAGCAGTACTTTTCACACCCCCACACCCACCTGTACAACACCCCCCACACACCACAACCCCATCCCACAACCCCATATCTCCCACACACCCTCCACAACTACAACACCCATCCAACACCCCCTGCACCAAAGCACAAGCTTAGCCATCTGACAAATCACACCTCTGAACAAAACCTCACCCACCCACAACTTCAACACACTACACCCCCCCACTACAATTAAACCACCACACCTCACAAACACATCCATCTACCACCCAAGCACAATACCGAACACACCCCTTCCATAAATACATCCCACCTTGCACCTCAACACAGCCTTCCACATCCCCCTAGCCTACTCACCCCCCATCCTCCCATGCACACACCACACGACCCTACACACCTCACCCTATCCAGACAACCCTGCGCCATGGCACCTTTACACACCCTACCCCTTATCCACACACCTACAACTCCGCCAAGTGCAGTACCTCAGGCCCCCTCCACCAACCTCACCCCTAGCCCAAAGTATACAGTGACCGGACCACATCCACCGTCCAGCCTTACTGTGGTCAGCCACCAACCACAGCTTCTTACGGACAGATAGCCGTATCCATGTACCCCTTCACACAAAACACTCCACCAACCACAGTCCCTTCACCCCCCTCCACAATGTACACCAAAGCCGCCCTAAACCTATTACATCCAACCTTTCAACCTACCCTTAACCCACATACACCCCCACCCACAGCCTACACCCCCATCAAGTCCCCCTTGCACATGCCATAGACACACCCTGCACCCCCTCTCAACCTACCTGCCTGCAAACCCTTCCTCCCTCACACACACACACACACACACACACACACACACACACACACACACACACACACACACACACTTTACCTTCACCCTCCCTTATTGCCATACCTCCCAATGCTAACCACCCACCACTCACATCTTTTCTTCCACCCCTCAAAAACATCACCCCCATCCGCACGCCCCTTTCCCAAAAAACCATCCTCCACATCCACCTCACACAATACCATCCCACTCTGCACACTGTCACTACCTACATCATAAAACACTCCCACCACAAACAAACCCCTACCCCTCAACATAACCCCACCCACACCTTCAACTCACCCACCTCCACCACATCCCCTGCACCTCACAAGCACATCCCACATACAACCTAACACTCACCATCCACACAGACACCACCCAACCATTGCCCCATACACCTGACCAGCCCATTCACCATCCCCCTACAACAATCCCCACCCCCCTTCCTAAATTACACCACACTACCCCAAATACCCTACATCATCCCACCACACTCCCCATGTGCAACTCCCCCACCTTCCAACACCCTCCCATGTCCCCGTGTACCCCACAAACACAAATCCAACAAATACAATTCCTCCTAGCACCTACACCATCCCTTACCCCTTGCCCCCTATATACGCATTCACCGGCCCCCATCCATGGGTAAGCCCATACACGCTCATTCACCCTCCCCAGCATCTTACCAATCCACAGCCCTGTCAGGTCCGGGTGTTTTTGTGAATCCGTTAACCTGGAACCAACCACAGGTGTAGGTGCTGGGGTATGAAGAAAACAGGGAGGACGAAGGAAGTTCCGTTTCATACATTTATTAAAGTAACAATTCAGTAAGGAGTTAAATGACTAGTTGTTAATCATCATTATACTGAAGTATTGCAGGAATGGCAGAAATAATATGCAAGAGAAAACTCAGAAATAAATAAAAGAAATGTTCATGGAAACATATGCAAAAACAAGCTGAAGAATAAATGTTGAATTGTCCAAATATAAACAAGCTTTGATGCTGAGCTGCAGATTGAGTTTAACTGGTTAATGCTGACATGGAGAATCAACTGTAAGAATTTGCAATGGAGCTTTAAGAGTTAACTGAGAGACTGTGAAGAATTATCCTTGTAATGACAACATAGAAAATAAAAGTACTGAATTGGGTTACTTGCGGGTTCCGGAGATCACTGTGAAACTGTAGTAGATGGCAAGGTGATGAATGGGTTAAATGCAGAGTTGAACAAACGAACAGCTGAGGGAATTGGAATCCTCCAGACTTTGTATGAAAGGCAGACAGGCAAGGTAACCTCATGCAGGACACTGGGAATCCAAGTATTTCCAATAGGTGTGCAATTGACTGATAGCACAATGGAGAGCCGGTGAATCTTTGGCAGTGAAGGCTGCAAACGGACCTCTGGGAACGGAGGCGATATCTGGACCACGGGAATCACACAGGAATGCACGGAGAGAGTTCAGAGCTAGAGCACAGCTTTGATACAACAAAGCACTGGCCCAGAGTGACATAATCCCAGCCTACTTAAAGGCAGCACAAGCACGGGATTGGCTTACACCTGCTCACAGGTGTTTTCACAAGTGCTCAGTATTAGCTATTTGGTCTCCAACATGGCCACCTCCTATACAGCAGACACACCGCAGTGCCTTAGGCCATTTGGTCCCCGCACTCACAGTTCCCAGACTCTGCATTACCTGTGCCATTGATCACGCCGTGTCCCCACACGGGCGCACAGCACCGCGAGCAACCGCACTGGCAACGGATGAACCCCAGAACCCGCAAAGGTGAGAGACCGGTTCGTGACAGTACCCCCTCTTCTACGGGTGGTCTCTGAACACCTTTGAACCTTGTCAGGATTTTTGGAGAAGTATTTCTGTACCAGTCTTGGAGCATGAACATCTTCAGAGAAAACCCAGGATCTCTCCTCCGGACCGTAACCCTTCCAGTCGACCAGAAACTGTAAACGTCCATATCGGGAACGTGAGTCCACAATCTCTTTAACTTCAAATTCCTCATTCTGCAAAGAGTGAACTTTAGGAGATTTGGACTGGGTAGTACGGAACTTATTGAGAATCAAAGGCTTCAGTAAAGATGTATGAAAGGCGTTAGGAATTCTCAAAGACGGTGGCAGCTTGACTTTGTATGACACAGGGTTGAGTACCTTTACAATGGGAAATGGACCAATAAACCTGGGAGCAAATTTCTTAGAAGGAACTTTGAACTTGAGATTGCGCGTAGAAATCCAAACTTGGTCTCCCACTTTGTAATTCGGTACAGCTTTACGTTTTCTATCTGCAAAAGATTTATAACGAGCGGAAGTTTTGACCAAGGACTTACGTACACAACTCCAGATGCTAGATAGACGTTGAAGCTCTTGATCTGCCGCTGGGACCTCTAGGGCTGGCAATGGATGAAACTCTGGTACACGAGGATGAAAGCCGAAGTTAATATAAAAGGGCGTAGATTCTGAAGATGAATGGAAGAGATTATTATGAGCAAATTCTGCCAATGGAAGGTAGTCAACCCAGTCATCCTGTGAGGACGATATATATAGCCGGAGAAATGTTTCAAGGTCTTGGTTGACTCTCTCAGTTTGTCCATCTGTCTGAGGATGATATGCAGAAGAAAAGTTCAACTTGACATTTAAAGATGAACAAAGCGACCTCCAAAACTTGGCCACAAACTGTGTTCCCCGATCAGAGATAATTTCTCGAGGAAGGCCATGCAACTTGAAGATTTCAGAGACGAACAATCTGGCTAGTAAAGGGGCTGATGGTAACCCAGTTAATGAAATGAAATGTGCCATTTTTCGAAAATCGATCCACTATCACCCAAATGGTATTTCGCCCTTTTGATGGAGGTAGATCGGTCACGAAATCCATTGAGATATGAGTCCATGGTTGTTTGGGTATGGATAGTGGATGTAGTAGACCTGGTGGAGAACTTCTTGGACTCTTATGTTGGGCACATTTAGGACATGCTGCTATAAACTCTTGGACATCGGCTTTGAGACGTGGCCACCAATAAGACTGTTGAATAAATTTGAGAGTCTTTAGAACCCCAGGATGACCCATGAAGGAAGAGGCGTGAGCCCAGGTAAGCAGCCGTTTTCGAAGACTTGTGGCGACAAAGGTCTTGCCAAGCGGAGGAACTGGAGAGGTTCGAGTCATTAAAAAGGACGTAGGATTCACAATGGCTTGATTCGTGGTAGCATCATTTAATTCAGAAGAAGCAAAGGACCGGGAAAGGGCATCTGCCTTTTTGTTCTGAGACCCTGGACGATAGGTGAGTTTGAAATCAAATCGTGAGAAGAAAAGCGCCCATCGAGCTTGTCGTGGATTCAGACACTGAGCTGACTGCAGATACAGAAGATTCTTATGATCAGTATAAACTGTAATGCGATGTTGAGCTCCTTCTAGAAGGTATCTCCACTCCTCAAATGCCAACTTGATGGCAAGTAACTCTTGCTCACCGATTGCATAATTACGTTCTGCCGGGAGGAACTTACGGGAGAAATATCCACAGGGATGGACCTTTTTATCTTCAAAGACTTGTGACAACACAGCTCCTACTGCTTCTGTAGATGCATCCACCTCTAGTAGAAAGGGACGATTCAAATCAGGCTGTCGAAGAATGGGGGCTGACACAAAGGCT
This sequence comes from Pseudophryne corroboree, assembly GCF_028390025.1. Taxonomy (NCBI): domain Eukaryota; kingdom Metazoa; phylum Chordata; class Amphibia; order Anura; family Myobatrachidae; genus Pseudophryne; species Pseudophryne corroboree. Next base: position 4,560,450 of record NC_086454.1, read on the forward strand.
TGCTTTAAATCAGAGAAGGCTTTGATTGCTTCAGAAGACCAGTTCGTAGGATTTGCTCCCTTGCGAGTTAGGGCTGTGATGGGAGCAGCTAACGTAGAATAATTCTTGATGAATCTCCTATAGAAATTCGCAAAGCCAAGAAATCGCTGAATCCCCTTGAGAGTTGAAGGAGTGGACCAATCTCGGATAGCTTGTACCTTACCTGGATCCATACATAGCTCTGATCCAGAAATGATGTAACCAAGGAACGGTATGGAAGATACTTCAAAAGTGCACTTCTCTAACTTACAATAAAGTTGATTTTTCCTCAGACGTGTCAGTACCTCTTTAACTTGGTGACGGTGAGACTTTAGATCCTTAGAGAATATTAGGATATCATCCAGGTACACTACTAGACACTTGTAGAGAAGATCACGAAAAAGTTCATTCACATAGCTTTGAAAAACTGCAGGTGCATTACAAAGGCCAAAGGGCATTACGAGGTATTCGTAATGCCCATCCTGGGTATTAAAAGCAGTCTTCCACTCGTCCCCTGCACGGATGCGGATTAAATTGTAGGCCCCTCGGAGATCCAGTTTTGTAAACACAGTAGCTCCCTTTACCCGGTCAAATAATTCTGGAATTAAGGGTAATGGATACTTGTTTTTCACAGTGATCTCATTGAGTCCACGGTAATCTATGCATGGTCGTAACCCACCGTCCTTCTTCTTAACGAAAAAGAATCCGGCTCCTGCAGGTGAAGAAGATGGTCTGATAAATCCTTTGATTAGATTTTCCTGTATATAGTCAGACATAGCTTGCGTCTCTGGGATGGATAGCGGATAAATTCGTCCCCTAGGAGGGGTTTTGCCTGGAACCAGGACGATTGGGCAGTCCCATTCGCGGTGAGGAGGTAGAGAGTCTGCTGCTTGTTTACTGTAAACATCTGCAAAAGATTGATACACCGGAGGTAGGTCGGGAAGGCTAATTGACCGGAGAGGTACAATTGAGGCTAAACAGTCCTTGGTACAAGATTTACCCCACGAAAGGACTTCCATGGTTTGCCAATTGAGTTGAGGGTTATGTTTCTGCAGCCAAGGTAAACCAAGTATCACATCTTGAGAGGCTTTGGGAATCACGTAGAAGGAGAGGTATTCGGAATGGAGCACACCAACTTTCATCTTGAGACATACGGTTCGATGAGTAATTATACCATCTGGAATTCGACTTCCATCCACTGCTGTAACAGCAACTGCTGCTTCCAGAGGCATGGTTTGAACTTTGGACCGTAAGACAAAGGCTGAGGAGATGAAGTTCTCGGCTGCCCCGGAATCTAGGAGGGCTGAAACTTTCACTGTAGAACTTGGAACTTCTAATTGAATAGACAAGGTCGGCTCTTTCCCAGAACGTGGTTCTAAAGTAACTCCTAGCTTAAGCTCCCTTGAATAAGCTAGGAGCGAGAGTTTTCCAGGCCGGAGTTTGCAGGATTTAACTAAATGTTCGGAGGACCCACAGTACATGCAGAGGTTACCCTGTCGACGATGAAGTCGTTCCTCCTCTGTGAGGCGAGAGCGCCTAATCTGCATAGGTTCTTCTGTTGTTACCGGCGACTGTGATGAAGAATCTTGTCGAGGCCTAGGATGATAACGTGGACTAGATCGCTCTGTCCTGGATTTCTCTAAACATCGCTCTCTGTAGCGTAGATCAAGTTTGTTACAGAGAGAAATCAATTCATCCAGTGTAGTAGGCACATCCCGGATGGTTAAATCATCCTTGATTTTCTCTGAAAGTCCATTCCAAAACGCGGCGATCAGGGCCTCCTCATTCCAATTTAACTCTGAAGACAACGTACGAAACTGAATAATATATTGACTGACAGGACGTAAACCTTGACGCAGACGGAGAATCTCTAAAGATGCTGAGGTGGTTCTGCCTGGTTCGTCAAAGATTCTCCGGAAGGATGATACGAACTCCTTGTAATTAGAGAGGATAGGATCACCTCTTTCCCATAATGGAGATGCCCACTCCAGCGCCTGACCGGAGAGGAGGGCAATAATATATGCAACCTTAGAACGAGCTGATGGGAAACTGGCGGACAACAGTTCAAACTGGATCTCGCATTGATTCAGGAATCCTCTGCAAAGTTTTGGGGTTCCGTCAAACTTACTTGGAGAGGGTAACTGCAAACAGGACGTAGGTAGCGTCTCAGGAGAAACTGTAGTGGTAACTGGGACAACTGGAGTTGGAATCTGGACTAGAGACGTTTTAATAGCTGTTTGAAGAATCTCTAAACGATCTGCCATAGTTTGCATAAACTGCACTATTTGTGTCTGTATAGACTCCTGGTTTTCCAGACGGGAAAGGATATCTGATGTAGCACCGCCTCCTGCGAATTGGTCACTTGACGGATCCATGTGGCCAGTGCTTACTGTCAGGTCCGGGTGTTTTTGTGAATCCGTTAACCTGGAACCAACCACAGGTGTAGGTGCTGGGGTATGAAGAAAACAGGGAGGACGAAGGAAGTTCCGTTTCATACATTTATTAAAGTAACAATTCAGTAAGGAGTTAAATGACTAGTTGTTAATCATCATTATACTGAAGTATTGCAGGAATGGCAGAAATAATATGCAAGAGAAAACTCAGAAATAAATAAAAGAAATGTTCATGGAAACATATGCAAAAACAAGCTGAAGAATAAATGTTGAATTGTCCAAATATAAACAAGCTTTGATGCTGAGCTGCAGATTGAGTTTAACTGGTTAATGCTGACATGGAGAATCAACTGTAAGAATTTGCAATGGAGCTTTAAGAGTTAACTGAGAGACTGTGAAGAATTATCCTTGTAATGACAACATAGAAAATAAAAGTACTGAATTGGGTTACTTGCGGGTTCCGGAGATCACTGTGAAACTGTAGTAGATGGCAAGGTGATGAATGGGTTAAATGCAGAGTTGAACAAACGAACAGCTGAGGGAATTGGAATCCTCCAGACTTTGTATGAAAGGCAGACAGGCAAGGTAACCTCATGCAGGACACTGGGAATCCAAGTATTTCCAATAGGTGTGCAATTGACTGATAGCACAATGGAGAGCCGGTGAATCTTTGGCAGTGAAGGCTGCAAACGGACCTCTGGGAACGGAGGCGATATCTGGACCACGGGAATCACACAGGAATGCACGGAGAGAGTTCAGAGCTAGAGCACAGCTTTGATACAACAAAGCACTGGCCCAGAGTGACATAATCCCAGCCTACTTAAAGGCAGCACAAGCACGGGATTGGCTTACACCTGCTCACAGGTGTTTTCACAAGTGCTCAGTATTAGCTATTTGGTCTCCAACATGGCCACCTCCTATACAGCAGACACACCGCAGTGCCTTAGGCCATTTGGTCCCCGCACTCACAGTTCCCAGACTCTGCATTACCTGTGCCATTGATCACGCCGTGTCCCCACACGGGCGCACAGCACCGCGAGCAACCGCACTGGCAACGGATGAACCCCAGAACCCGCAAAGGAGAGAGACCGGTTCGTGACAAGCCCTAACCTACTAACACTCACACCACCACACCAAACCCATTACCATCACCACCATCAACACTCCAAATACAACCCTCACTCTCCCTATCACATACATCCTCAAACCCTAACCCACCTAACCAACCCACCACACTCACAACACCCCCTAACCACTTATGAACACCCTGCCAAATGCTAAACACCCTCTCAACCCACCTGAACACCACACATTCCTCCATCACACACAGCACATCAGTTCCCCCTTCAACAGTTCCATACCCCCCCTGGCAACCCTCCACCACTCACAACATCCACATACCCCATTTACAACACCACCTCTGCACCAACATCCCCGTCCACAAGACAATTTTACACACAACCATCCACCACACACACCACCTACAACACCAACCCTCCACACAACCAGTCAATACCACAATCACAGGGCAACGCCAACACACACACACCTCCACCTCACTACACCCACCCTCTTTCACATTCAAACAACACACCATGTACACTGTTGCCCCACACTCGCACAACACAGACATGCCCAGCACCCACAACGCCTCACACTAACATCCACCCAACCCCCTTGCCCCATCCTTGACACACAGCTTATTCAAATACACCACCCCTCCACCTCCCCCTAAACATCAACAAAACCATCAACCTCTGCCTACCCCACTCCTCCCATGAACACTACAAAGCCATGTGAAACTCCACCACCCATTACTCTACACCTTCACCTTTCTGTAGGGGTTACAGGGGCGTAGCCCCTTACGACGGTGTGAAGAGTGCCCGTAGGGCGCAATGAATCACCTAGTATATATATATTCATATAGTTCTCCCTGTCTGATCTATAAGTGTTCCTTTGAGGCAATAACTGTTCAACCTCTAAATATAAAAGGGTGACATGGTATATCTCCTGGCCAGTCTATAAACGCATTGTGGCAGTATCTTATATTAGGACCAAAGGCTGGCGGCGTTGGGCTCAATATTTACTTCAGCCACCCTATTCTGCAAACCACTGGTTGATTCAAGCTGGTTTACATTACAAAAGCCAGTGAGGTGTAGCTGTATGCTGCTCTGCTTAGTCTCACTTACAGCTTGTAGAGTCTGCGCTGCCTTCTCCCCCGACTCCTCCCTCAGGAATGACGGTGTCTGCTGGGCTGGCCCCTCTCTGCAGGCGGCGAATCAGGAGGCTGCAAGGTTAGCTTCCTCTCTGTTGCTGTGGAAGCGATTCCCTCCGTCCTTCCGTCTAACCGGCCGCTTCTCCACACTGCCTCCCCCCCGGCCAGCCGCCCCTTCTCCCGCTGAGCCTCCACTAGGTACTCAGGGTGTAGGCAGTGCTGGGGGGAATCTCCGCTTACCACCTCCGCTCCCCGCCGCTGCTTAGCTTTGCCCTGTATTGGCCGCGCTACTCAGTCTCCAGGCGCTGCCGCACAGCTCTCACAGCAGCGCTGAGGACCCGAGTGCACCCACGAACAGGGGGAACAGCAGTCTGCCTCACAGCCGGCGGGAGCTCTATTTATGCTCCCCCAAACTCGGGCTCGTGCTGTCCCCTTCCCGCTTATGCCTCGCGCTATCCCCCCTGCCGCCAGCCTTCACTGTAGTGCTCGCGGGCGCTCGAGGCACCTCTAGAATTTTCCATCAGCTCTGTCAGTAATAACTATAAATCTCACTGACAACTGCTACTGTATTATCCTGCCTCCCTCACAAAGTAATTATCACAAATACACCACACGTATTCCCTTCTATACCTAACAGCCTAAATTCATTAAATTATAAACATTTTATACATTCAACTTATTCCATATTTTTGCTTATACCCCACACTCCTCTTCCTTAATAAATTGATATATATACACAATACATTACATTAAAATTTCCATTAAACTATATATTTCCTCACACATATTTACATTATCAGTCTAATATAAGGCTACAGCAGGTTAGAGTTAGGCACTAGGGGAAGGGTTAGGATATGGGAGGGGAGGCTTAGAGTTAGGCATTAGTGCTAGGGTTAGGATATGGGAGGGGAGGGTTAGAGTTGGGCATTAGTGCTAGGGTTAGGATATGGGAGGGGAGGGTTAGAGTTAGGCATTAGTGTTAGGGTTAGGATATGGGAGGGGAGGCTTAGAGTTAGGCATTAGTGTTAGGGTTAGGATATGGGAGGGGAGGGTTAGTTAGGCATTAGTGCTAGGGTTAGGATATGGGAGGGGAGGGTTAGAGTTAGGCATTAGTGTTAGGGTTAGGCTATGGGAGGGAAGGGTTAGAGTTAGGCTCTAAAGGACGGGTTAGGGTTAGGCTATGGCAGTTTAGGGTTAGAGTTAGGCACTAGGGGAAGGGTTTGGGAGGGGAGGGTTAGAGTTAGGCACTAGGGGGATGGTTTTGGTGAGGTTACAGCCAGGGGTTAAAAAGAGCTGGAACGGGACGGGACTGCGTTCCGTCAGTTCCACTTGGAGATGGAACGTAGTTCCGCCTCCACCAACGCACCTAACCCGATGTCCCGGTGCTGCAGGGAGATGCCGGGCACCCGCTGAGATCGCGTTACCAGTGGGCGCCGGAGGCCGGAGCTCACTATTGAGCTCCAGCTTCCGGCTGTCAGTGCGCGCTATGGGATAAACGTCATGAGATCTCCCCCATAGTGCCGAGGAGCGGAGGCCGAGAGGACTGCGGCGGGAGCGGGGCTTGGTCAGTATGATGTCCCCCCCTCCCATATGTGTATTAGCGGCTCTTCTACTCTGGGACAAGCTACTGGGGGCAAACTACAAAGGGGCAAACTACTGGGACATTACTACTGGGGGGCTTTACTACTGGGGCAAACTACAAGGGTGCAAGCTACAAAGGGGCAAACTACTGGGGGCATTACTATTGGGGCCGGGGCATTACTACTGGGGGCATAACTACAGGGGCATTACTACAAGGGGGCAAACTACAGGGGGGCTAAACTACTGGCGGCATTACTACTTGGGGGCATTACTACTGGGGGCTAAACTACTGGCGGCATAACTACAGGGGGCAAACTACGGGGGGCATTACTACAAGGGGGCAAACTACTGGGGGCAATTCTAACGGGGGCTATCTATTGGGGGCAAACTACATGGGGGCTAAACAACTGGGGGCACAACTGCAGGGAGCATTACCACTGGGGGCTAAACTACAGGGGGCGGGGCTAAACTACATGGGGCAAACTACATGAGGGCTAAACTACTGGGGGCATTACCACTGCGAGGCTAAACTAAAGGGGGGGGAGAGAAAACTACTGGGTCATAACTGCAGGGGCATTACCAGTGGGGGCATAACTACTGGGGCTAAACTACAAGGGACTAAATGACTAGGGGCATTACTACAGGCAATATTACTACTGGGGGCAAAACTTCACAGGGGCATTACCATTAAGGGCATTACTGATGGGGTGCACTACTAATGAGGGCATTGTATAAGGGGTGCTACTGCTGTGGGCATTATGTGTATTACAGCATGCTACCAGTACTCGAAGTGGGGCGGTATACAACGGTATGGTATACCGGCACTTCTTCGAGCACTGCAGGGCCAACAAAGAAACTGAGCTCCCGGTCCGCCCTCCGTACCTCCACCCATATCATCGCCGCCGCACTGGAAGCCCTGGTTCCAGACTCCCAGCTGCAGCGGATCTGGGAGCAGGCCGGTTTTATTATCACTGCCGCCGCATCGAGCTCCTGTGACCCCGGCGCTACTAGTTAAAATCTGTAGCTGATTGGCTGCCGTTCTGTGGCAGTTTTGAAATATTAGCGCCATGGTCACAGGAGCTCGATGCGACAGCAGGGATAATAATGCCGGCCTGGTCCCAGATCTGCTGCAGTCGCCCTCAGCCTCCTCTGCCACCCCGGCCCCGCCCTCAGACCTCTGCACGTCCATAGCCTCCTCCTCCGCACTATCTCTGAGGCCCACAGCCTCCTCCACCCCATGCCTACCATAGCCTACTCATCCACCGCACCGCAGACCACCGCCGCTGCTAAACAGGTATTCTTACTCTGCTGCCTTTCTCTCTCCCTAGTTCCTACTGTATGCCCTTGCTGTCCCTCTCTCTGTCACTCTCCCTGTCCCTGCTGTCACTCCCCGTCCCTGTTGTCACTCTCCCTGTCCCTGCTGTCACTCTCCCTGTCCCTGCTGTCACTCTCCCTGTCCCTGCTGTCACTCTATAATGTGAATTTTGGCTTATACCGTGTGATATAATGTGAATTTCGGCTCATTCTGTGTGCTATAATGTGAATTTCGGCTTATACCGTGTGCAATAATGTGAATTTCAGCTCATACCGTATGCTATAATGTGAATTTTGGCTCATACCGTGTGCTACAATGTGAATTTTGGCTCATACCGTGTGCTATAATGTGAATTTTGGTTTATACTGTTGGGTATAATGTAAATTTTTGGCTCATACTGTGTGGTATAATGTGAAAGGGGCACCAGTAAGGGGTCCTACTATTGTGGTGCATAATGTGTATAAGGGGTATATGGTGTGGTAAACTACACTGAAGGACACGCCCCCTTTTAAGTGGGAAGGGGGGTGAGTTCCATCACCTCTCTAGGACCACTTTAAGCATTGGTTACAGGAGGGGCAGGTTAGAGTTAGGCACTACGGGAAGTATTAGGTTTCGGGAGTGGAGGGTTAGAATTAGGCACTAGTGTTAGGCTTTGGAAGGGGAGGGTTAGAGTTAGGCACTAGTGTTAGGATATGGGAGGGGAGGGTTAGAGTTAGGCACTAGGGGAAGGGTTAGGGTTATGCTATGGCAGTTGAGTGTTAGAGATAGGCACTAGGGGAAGGGTTAGGGTTTGGGAGGGGAGGGCTAGAGTTAGGCACTAGTGTTAGGGTTAGGCTATGGGAGGGTTAGGGTTAGGCTATGGCAGTTGAGGGTTAGAGTTAGGCACTAGTGTTAGGGTTAGGCTTTGGGAGGGGAGGGTTAGAGTTAGGCACTAGTGTTAGGGTTAGGCTTTGGGAGGGGAGGGTTAGAGTTAGGCAATAGTAGTGTTGGGTTAGACTTTGGAAGGGGAGGGTCAGAGTTAGGCACTAGTGTTAGGGTTAGGCTTTGGAAGGGGAGGGTTAGAGTTAGGCACTAGTGTTAGGGTTAGGCTTTGGGAGGGGAGAGTCAGAGTTAGGCACTAGGGGGATGGTTATGGTTAGGTTACAGGAGTGGAGGGTTAGAGTTAGGCACTAGTGTTAGGGTTAGGCTTTGGAAGGGGAGGGTTAGAGTTAGACACTAGTGTTAGGGTTAGGCTTTGGAAGGGGTGGGTTAGAGTTAGGCACTAGTGTTAGGGTTAGGCTTTGGAAGGGGAGGGTTAGAGTTAGGCACTAGTGTTAGGGTTAGGCTTTGGGAGGGGAGGGTTAGAGTTAGGCACTAGTGTTAGGGTTAGGCTTTGGAAGGGGAGGGTTAGAGTTAGACACTAGTGTTAGGGTTAGGCTTTGGAAGGGGAGGGTTAGAGTTAGGCACTAGTGTTAGGGTTAGGATATGGGAGGGGAGGGTTAGAGTTAGACACTAGTGTTAGGGTTAGGGTTTGGAAGAGGAGGGTTAAAGTTAGGCACTAGTGTTAGGGTTAGGCTTTGGGAGGGGAGGGTTGGAGTTAGGCACTAGTGTTAGGGTTAGGCTTTGGAAGGGGAGGGTTAGAGTTAGGCACTAGTGTTAGGGTTAGGCTTTGGCAGGGGAGGGTTAGAGTTAGGCACTAGTGTTAGGGTTAGGCTTTGGGAGGGGCAGGTTAGTTAGGCACTATGGCAAGGGTTGGGGTTGGGAGGGGAGGGTTAGAGTTAGGCACTAGTGTTAGGGTTAGGCTTTGGGAGGGGAGGGTTAGAGTTAGGCACTAGGGGGATGGTTATGGTTAGGTTACAGGAGGGGCAGGTTAGAGTTAGGCACTAGTGTTAGGGTTTGGGAGGGGAGGGTCAGAATTAGGCACTAGTGTTAGGGTTAGGCTTTGGGAGGGGAGGGTTAGAGTTAGGCACTAGGGGGATGGTTATGATTAGGCTACAGGAGGGGCAGGCTAGAGTTAGGCACTATGGGAAGGGTTGGGGTTTGGGAGGGGAGGGTCAGAGTTAGGCACTAGTGTTAGGGTTAGGCTTTGGGAGGGGAGGGTTAGAGTTAGGCACTAGTGTTAGGGTTAGGCTTGGGAGGGGAGGGTTAGAGTTAGGCACTAGTGTTAGGGTTAGGCTTTGGAAGGGGAGGGTTAGAGTTAGGCACTAGTGTTAGGGTTAGGCTTTGGGAGGGGAGGGTTGGAGTTAGGCACTAGTGTTAGGGTTAGGCTTTGGAAGGGGAGGGTTAGAGTTAGGCACTAGTGTTAGGGTTAGGCTTTGGGAGGGGAGGGTTAGAGTTAGGCACTAGGGGGATGGTTATGGTTAGGTTACAGGAGGGGAGGGTTAGAGTTAGGCACTATGGGAAGGGTTAGGGTTTGGGAGGGGAGGGTCAAAATTAGGCACTAGTGTTAGGGTTAGGCTTTGGGAGGGAAGGGTCAGAGTTAGGCACTAGTGTTAGGGTTAGGCTTTGGGAGGGGAGGGTTAGAGTTAGGCACTAGTGTTAGGGTTAGGCTTTGGGAGGGGAGGGTCAGAGTTAGGCACTAGTGTTAGGGTTAGACTTTGGAAGGGGAGGGTTAGAGTTAGGCACTAGTGTTAGGGTTAGGCTTTGGGAGGGGCAGGTTAGAGTTAGGCACTAGTGTTAGGGTTAGGCTTTGGAAGGGGAGGGTTAGAGTTAGGCACTAGTGTTAGGGTTAGACTTTGGAAGGGGAGGGTTAGAGTTAGGCACTAGTGTTAGGGTTAGGCTTTGGAAGGGGAGGGTTAGAGTTAGGCACTAGTGTTAGGGTTAGGCTTTGGGAGGGGAGGGTTAGAGTTAGGCACTAGGGGGATGGTTATGGTTAGGTTACAGGAGGGGCAGGTTAGAGTTAGGCACTAGTGTTAGGGTTAGGCTATGGGAGGGTTAGGGTTAGGCTATGGCAGTTGAGGGTTAGAGTTAGGCACTAGTGTTAGGGTTAGGCTTTGGAAGGGGAGGGTTAGAGTTAGGCACTAGTGTTAGGGTTAGGCTTTGGGAGGGGAGGGTTAGAGTTAGGCACTAGGGGGATGGTTATGATTAGGTTACAGGAGGGGCAGGTTAGAGTTAGGCACTATGGGAAGGGTTGGGGTTTGGGAGGGGAGGGTCAGAGTTAGGCACTAGTATTAGGGTTAGGCTTTGGGAGGGGAGGGTGAGAGTTAGGCACTAGTGTTAGGGTTAGGCTTTGGGAGGGGAGGGTTAGAGTTAGGCACTAGTGTTATGGTTAGGCTTTGGAAGGGGAGGGTTAGAGTTAGGCACTAGTGTTAGGGTTAGGCTTTGGGAGGGGAGGGTTGGAGTTAGGCACTAGGGTTAGGCTTTGGAAGGGGAGGGTTAGAGTTAGGCACTAGGGGGATGGTTATGGTTAGGTTACAGGAGGGGCAGGTTAGAGTTAGGCACTATGGGAAGGGTTGGGGTTTGGGAGGGAAGGGTCAGAGTTAGGCACTAGTGTTAGGGTTAGGCTTTGGGAGGGGAGGGTTAGAGTTAGGCACTAGTGTTAGGGTTAGACTTTGGAAGGGGAGGGTTAGAGTTAGGCACTATTGTTAGGGTTAGGCTTTGGAAGGGGAGGGTTAGAGTTAGGCACTAGTGTTAGTGTTACGCTTTGGGAGGGGAGGGTTAGAGTTAGGCACTAGTGTTAGAGTTAGGCTTTGGAAGGGGAGGGTTAGAGTTAGGCACTAGTGTTAGGGTTAGGCTTTGGGAGGGGAGGGTTAGAGTTAGGCACTAGGGTGATGGTTATGGTTAGGTTACAGGAGGGGAGGGTTAGAGTTAGGCACTATGGGAAGGGTTAGGGTTTGGGAGGGGAGGGTTAGAGTTAGGCACTAGTGTTAGGGTTAGACTTTGGAAGGGGAGGGTTAGAGTTAGGCACTAGTGTTAGGGTTAGGCTTTGGAAGGGGAGGGTTAGAGTTAGGCACTAGTGTTAAGGTTAGTTTTTGGGAGGGGAGGGTTAGAGTTAGGCACTAGTGTTAGGGTTAGGCTTTGGGAGGGGAGGGTTAGAGTTAGGCACTAGGGGGATGGTTATGGTTAGGTTACAGGAGGGGAGGGTTAGAGTTAGGCACTATGGGAAGGGTTAGGGTTTGGGAGGGGAGGGTCAGAATTAGGCACTAGGGGAAGGGTTAAGCGTGGGTTCCTATTTTCTTGACATTGTATCACTACATATTGGCAGCCATGCTTGATGCTAAGTCACATGTAATGATTTTCTTTCCAACTGGCTCAGATCTTAAGAGATACAAACATCTCCTTCCACTTCTCCTACACAGCCACAGTATCTCTAACGCTGAGATGATGATGATGAGGGTGATAACATGGCAATATTTAGGATAGTGATGTGCACCGGAAATTTTTTGGGTTTTGTGTTTTGGTTTTGGTTTCGGTTCCGCGGCCGTGTTTTGGGTTCGAACGCGTTTTGGCAAAACCTCACCAAATTTTTTTTGTCGGATTCGGGTGTGTTTTGGATTCGGGTGTTTTTTTCAAAAAACCCTAAAAAATAGCTTAAATCATAGAATTTGGGGGTCATTTTGATCCCATAGTATTATTAACCTCAATAACCATAATTTCCACTCATTTCCAGTCTATTATGAACACCTCACACCTCACAATATTATTTTTAGTCCTAAAATTTGCACCGAGGTCGCTGGATGGCTAAGCTAAGCGACACAAGTGGCCGACACAAACACCTGGCCCATCTAGGAGTGGCACTGCAGTGTCACGCAGGATGGCCCTTCAAAAAAATACTCCCCAAACAGCACATGACGCAAAGAAAAAAAGAGGCGCAATGAGGTAGCTGTGTGACTAACCTAAGCGACCCTAGTGGCCGACACAAACACCTGGCCCATCTAGGAGTGGCACTGCAGTGTCACGCAGGATGGCCCTTCAAAAAAATACTCCCCAAACAGCACATGACGCAAAGAAAAAAAGAGGCGCAATGAGGTAGCTGTGTGACTAAGCTAAGCGACCCTAGTAGCCGACACAAACACCTGGCCCATCTAGGAGTGGCACTGCAGTGTCACGCAGGATCGCCCTTCAAAAAAATACTCCCCAAACAGCACATGACGCAAAGAAAAAAAGAGGCACAATGAGGTAGCTGTGTGACTAAGCTAAGCGACCCTAGTGGCCGACACAAACACCTGGCCCATCTAGGAGTGGCACTGCAGTGTCACGCAGGATGGCCCTTCAAAAAAATACTCCCCAAACAGCACATGACGCAAAGAAAAAAAGAGGCGCAATGAGGTAGCTGTGTGACTAAGCTAAGCGACCCTAGTGGCCGACACAAACACCTGGCCCATCTAGGAGTGGCACTGCAGTGTCACGCAGGATGGACCTTCAAAAAAATACTCCCCAAACAGCACATGACGCAAAGAATCTTGATCTTTCCCTATTTTTTTAACCTCCACATTTTTGTTCTCCATATTTTAATGCGCACAACTAAAAGCCACCACAGGTATACAATGTAGATGGATGGATAGTATAGTATTATATTACTTATGGAGGACGAGTGACGACACAGAGGTAGGTACAGCTGTGGCCTACCATACTGCTTATATATATAATATACTGTATAATAATAATAACGGACCTGGTGGACACTGTCAGCAGACTGCTAAACTAGTATGAAGAAAAAAAAAGCCACCACAGGTATACAATGTAGATGGATGGATACTATAGTATAGTATTATATTACTTATGGACGACGAGTGCACTGACGACACAGAGGTAGGTACAGCCGTGGCCTACCGTACTGCTTATATATATAATATACTGTATAATAATAATAATGGACCTGGTGGACACTGTCAGCAGACTGCTAAACTAGTATGAAGAAAAAAAAAACCACCACAGGTATACAATGTAGATGGATGGATAGTATAGTATTATATTACTTATGGACGACGAGTGCACTGACGACACAGAGGTAGGTACAGCCGATATATATATAATATACTGTATAATAATAATAATGGACCTGGTGGACACTGTCAGCAGACTGCTAAACTAGTATGAAGAAAAAAAAACCCACCACAGGTATACAATGTAGATGGATGGATAGTATAGTATTATATTACTTATGGACGACGAGTGCACTGACGACACAGAGGTAGGTACAGCCGTGGCCTACCGTACTGCTATATATATATATATATATATATATATATATATATATAATATACTGTATAATAATAATAACGGACCTGGTGGACACTGTCAGCAGACTGCTAAACTAGTATGAAGAAAAAAAAACCCACCACAGGTATACAATGTAGATGGATGGATAGTATAGTATTATATTACTTATGGACGACGAGTGCACTGACGACACAGAGGTAGGTACAGCCGTGGCCTACCGTACTGCTATATATATATATAATATACTGTATAATAATAACGGACCTGGTGGACACTGTCAGCAGACTGCTAAACTAGTATGAAGAAAAAAAAAAACCCACCACAGGTATACAATGTAGATGGATGGATAGTATAGTATTATATTACTTATGGACGACGAGTGCACTGACGACACAGAGGTAGGTACAGCCGTGGCCTACCGTACTGCTATATATATATATAATATACTGTATAATAATAATAACGGACCTGGTGGACACTGTCAGCAGACTGCTAAACTAGTATGAAGAAAAAAAAAACCCACCACAGGTATACAATGTAGATGGATGGATAGTATAGTATTATATTACTTATGGACGACGAGTGCACTGACGACACAGAGGTAGGTACAGCCGTGGCCTACCGTACTGCTATATATATATATATATATATATATATATATATAATATACTGTATAATAATAACGGACCTGGTGGACACTGTCAGCAGACTGCTAAACTAGTATGAAGAAAAAAAAAGCCACCACAGGAGTGTTTTTCAGGCAGACAAACGTATACTGGACTGGTGGTCACTGTCAGCAAAACTGTGCACTGTACTCCTGCTATAACTGCTCCCCAGTCCCCACAATTAGGCAGTGTGAGCAGTGCACTCAGCACAGATATATCATGCAGCAGTGCAGCACACTGAGTGAGCACAGATATGGTGGAGCGTTTTTTTTCAGGCAGAGAAACAACGGATTAAACTCACTGGTGGTATAATCAAAACCCTGCACTGTACTCCCTAACAGCTGCTCCCCGTCCCCAATCCTCCCCACAATTATAACTAAGTCACTCAGTCTTTTCTACTATAACGGAGAGGACGCCAGCCACGTCCTCTCCCTATCAATCTCAATGCACGTGTGAAAATGGCGGCGACGCGCGGCTCCTTATATAGAATCCGAATCTCGCGAGAATCCGACAGCGGGATGATGACGTTCGGGCGCGCTCGGGTTAACCGAGCAAGGTGGGAGGATCCGAGTCGCTCGGACCCGTGAAAAAAAAGGTGAAGTTCGGGCGGGTTCGGATCCCGAGGATCCGAACCCGCTCATCAGTAATTGAGGAAGGTGACCTCTGTTAGCCTGGTATCTCCTATATGCTATTAACGCTCTTGGTCATTATGCGGCATATTTACTATGAATTCAGTGTGCCCCGATATTAAAGATTCCCTTTGCGGCAATAAGGAATATATGTATGATCTCTCAGTCGCTGGGAGTGGGGCTCTTCTAGGCGTAAGATAAGAGTGTGCGACATTGCACATGCAATCACTTTACTCCCTGCTTCTCACCCTACTGCGCTACTGCGCATGCTCCGACATCTGAAGATCACTTTTCAATCTGGTGCTTGGTGAATTCAGCATCTAAGTAGACCCCATAGGAACCTATGTAAGTTGTTTTCACGAATGAAAATGAGGGATTGGAGTAGAAATCTCCAATATCTCCTGCGGCCCCTGTAGATCCAGTCAGTGGGTTCCACTCACCCCGACCCCGCAAGCATCTGATATAGGCCCCTGTGTGTGGTACTTTATATGTACATCTCATCGTGCTCTTCCTATGTCAGCTGTACAGTAAGGGGTAGATTTACTAAGATGGGAGTTCTATTTAAGATGGGATGTTGCCTATAGCAACATCCCATGCTCCTGCAAGCTGATCTCTCTTTTGTCTTATAGCTCTTCATATATTCTTCTGTCTCTCATGTGCTACTGAGACGTCTGCACCTTGTCAAAGTCGAAAAATAATTGATAATGTCGATATTATCTTAAACCATAAAGCTATACCTTTACCATGGAGCCGCTGCGGCCGCTAGACTTAATATGCACTCTACGTACTTTGTACGCTATTTGCGTACAGAGTCCCGTACCTTGTACGGACTTAGCGTACAAACGCCGCGCTGGGGGTACAAGGCACACACAGCGCACACACACCCAGAGTTATACTTTACACCTTATTAGTAATGCAATGCAATGATATTATTACACTTTTAAACCTTATGCAGCGCTGATGGTACAAAGTACCCGCAGCGCGTACACACCTTATCAATACACCTTTAAACCTTATACAGTTAGGTAATGTAATACGCTTTAAACCCTAGCAGGGAAAAGAGGACACAACACCGATTTGTAGTTAAACACTGGGCTCCGACACCACAGAGTATATATCTGAAAGGGGGTTAACAATACAATTTATACACTACAATACAACAGAGTAAATGGCTACAGTCAATGTACATACGTGAGAATATTCGCATGCGCTTCCCGGTCCGGTCCCCCGCTATCAGGTAGATAACGTTGAGAGTCTTGTGACCGGCCAGGCAGCAACAGGCTTTTTATACACTACTTCCAAAAGCAATACAATGGATACTGTAATCCCTTTGTCCATTGGACACAGGGATGCATCTTTACAGTACAGGAGAGGTCATAGGTTGATTTGAAAAGGTGGGCGATGTCTTTCTCAACTGCTCTTGTGGGTGGTCTCCTTTGGATTCCCGCCGCATACATAATATACAGTAAATACAGTTTATATCTATATTCTACTTCTGCACATAACTATCCACAGGAACATGCGATCTCCCGCAAACCAACACCGGAATGTTACCCTTAAAATACCCTACAGCTGGATACCAGACATCACCTTATAACCTTAGTCTGTCCCTTTCTATCATGCAAAGGTGAATCCCTTAGTCCTGGAATCATTTAAACTGTTGATACTTGCTGATGTGGTGCAGGGGGGCTATGTGTACAATGTGCACTATTTGGATTAAATATGTAATGTTTTGATAGCCCTCCATGCGTTCACAAACTCCGCCGTAAATACCTATACCACGCGCAGGACCGCGGGAGCGACCATACGCAAATTGCGGATATGTGCACGCACGGCGGAACAAGTGCACGCGCAGCGGGCATGTGTGTGTTGTTAGTACGTGTGTACTGGAATATTTTTCGACTTTGACAACCTTTACCAAGATGGCCGCCATCTGGACTTCTGCACGTTACTGTGTATCAGTGCCACAGTGGGACTCGGACGTGTGTTATTATAATTAGCTCCAATGACCCTGCGGCATCCTCGAGTACTTGACTGGATTCCTCTGCACACCGCTGTATAACCCCACCACTACCTACATACAGGTTGGTCCTCTGTACAGCTCCGCTCCATCTAGAGTACCTGAAGTGTGTAACTGTGAGTGTGACTGTACAACTAGCTACGCTACACCTCAAAGACAACAAACACCTGGGTAAGAATTTGGGCTGTTAAGTGTATCTAGCTGGTGGCTCTATTGTACTCGGTGTCTCACCATCATTACCACACACATAGCAACATCTCTCTCTCTCCTCTCTCTCTCTCTCCCCCCCCTCTCTCCCTCTCTCTCCCCCTCTCTCTCCTCTCTTTCTCTTCCCCCCCTCTCTCCTCTCTCTCTCTTCCCCCTCTCTCTCTCTTCCCTCTCTCTTCTCCCCCTCTCTCTCTCTCTCTTCTCCCCCCCCCCTCTCTCTCTCTCTCTCTCTCTCTCTCTCTTCCCCCTCTCTCTCCTCCTCTTTCTCCCCTCTCTCTTCTTTCTCTCCTCTCTTTCCTCCTCTCTCTCCTCTCTTCCCTCCTATCTCTCCCTTCTCTTCCCTCTCTCTCTCTTCTTTCTCTCTCTCTCCTCTCTCTTCCCCGCTCTCCCCTCCTCTCTCTCTTTATTTTTCTCTCTCTCTCCCCTCCTCTCTCTCTCTCTTTCTTTCTTTCTCTCTGCTCTCTCTCTCTTTTTTTCTCTCTCTCTCTCCTCTCTCTCCCCTCTCTCTCCTCTCTCTCTCTTTCCCCCCTCTCTTCCCTCCTCTCTCTCTTTCTCTCTTTCCTCTCTCTCATCTTTCTCTCTCTCTCTCTCTCTCTTCCCTCTCTCTCTCTCTTCTTTCTCTCTCTCCTCTCTCTTCCCTCTCTCTCTCTTTCCCCCTCTTCCCTCCTCTCTCTCTCTCTCTCTCTCTCTCATCTTTCTCTCTCTCTCTCTTCCCTCTCTCTCCTCTCTCTCTTCTCCCCCTCTCTCTCTTTCCTCTCTCTCTCTTCTTTCTCTCTCTTCCCTCTCTCTCCTCTCCCCCCTCTCTCTCTCCTCCTTCACTTTGGCTATCTCACTTTCATGTTATCCTGGAGCCAACACCTATCCCTCTGTTGCACCCTTAGGACGGGATGTACTAAAGGGAAAATGCATTTTCATATGTACTAACCCCCGGCCGCCGCGTTTTCGCTGCTGAGGGTATCGTCATCTTTTGATGGCGATACCCTATAGCAGCCGATGGGCTTCCTACCACCAGCCACCGCATCCCACTGATGCCGACACTCCTCCCCCTGGTATACCTCCATTCAGGCAGCCCTGATCCCAGAAGCTAAACTCCTCCTCCCCCTAGCAACACAGCTGGAAGTCCTTCCGGCTGCAGGGGGGAGGAGGAGGTGCCGGGAACAGCCTGCTGCTGCTTCCTGGTCAGGGAGGAGAGGGAGAGCCCTGGGAGGTGATGGAGACCCCCCACACACCACCTCACATGTATCGCGGGGGGCCTATGTCACTGCATTGCGATGTTAATCGCATATGTTAGTACATATGCGATTAGCATGGCTGCGGTAGGCGGTGAGGGGCGGTGATGTATTTTAATACATCCCGCCCTTAGTGACCATCTTCTCACCTTTACACATGATGGCGACGACCTCTCTTCTCACTTTTTCAAGACTCTCCCCTCTTTCCAGTGAGCAGTCCAGAAAATGTTATGGTTGTGGAGAGTGTCCTGACTTATGGGACTGCCGTAGGATTTGGGAACTGTGCGGCTGCGGAACGTAAGGATCTGGATCGGCTGGACAGGACGGCTGGCAGAGCAGTTGGTGCTGTCTTACCATGAACTCAGGAGATCTATAAAAAGACAGTCCTGAAGAAATCTGAATCTTTCCTGGAATTTTATGTAGATGTCTTGCTGATTTTGACTGAAATGTAACTGCAGGTTGTCCATTTATGTGGTAATGCATTTACGTGATGTTTTCATTGCCATCACTTGGCGTTTGTTAATAGCAATAAAGGTATTCTTATTTCTATACTAGTATTTACACACATTGGGTCTCGTTGCACTGGTGACCTCCTCTCAGCAGATACTGGAGGACTACCTGCAACCTCCGGTAACATAGTAACATACTGCATTACATCTTTTTTTACAGATTATATCCTTGGATGCTATTTTCTGCATTTGTCTAACCCAGAGCCGTCTTAACAGCAGTGTAGGCCCCTGGGCACAGCAATGCACTGGGGCCCCTACCCACCCATCAGCGGTAGGGGTGGGGGGTGCTATCAGCGGCAGCTTTGATGTCCTGCGGGCGGTAGGGGGTGATCTATCTTTCGCTCAGCATGTAGGACCCGGAGCAGTAATTTCTGCTAGTTACTCCTTTACTGCACAAATGGGACGGGAGGGAGAACACTAAACTGTAGAAGGGGACATTGTTCTGAGTGAAGGGGCCCTAGTACATGACTTCCAGGGTGACAAGGGGTGTTTAATACACAGGGGAGGGGTGGATAGTGGAGTGGGCTTAATATTCATAATTTTCAGGACAGCTTGCTTTACTGCAGATATCTCCAGTTCCTGGAAATAGATTTCTTAGCTTTAATGAGATAAAAAAAGCTAGAGAATCCCACCTTTCAGGAGGTTCTGGGGACTTGGGGATCAGAGTTCAGGAGCCAGAGCAATCCACCAACAAAAATATAAAACTGCATATTAAACATGTAGAGCTGGAGCAGGGACCAGCTGCTTGAAGGCTGATATCTCTGGTTCTGGGCATAGTAGAGACAAGCTGCAAGTGTCCACCAAAAGGGGAGCGTCCCAGCTTTTGGATTATACCCTCAGAAAAACTCTAAGTCAGACAGACCCTGAGATATCAGGCTGAGAAGAGCAATTAACAGGCTTGGATGGGGACCACTGCTTTGAAGTCGGATATCTCTGGTTCCCCAGGGCCGATTTTCAAAAATATGGTACCCCTGGAAAGAGGGGACCCTCATCTATTAGCCTAGGGCCCTTATACTCCTGGGGCCCTTGGGCAAGAGCCCATTGAGCCCATACGAAAAGACGGCCCTGGTCTAACCCTTTCTTAAACACCTCCAATGAGCCAGACAGTACAACTTTCGCTGGCAGTGAATTCCAGAGTCTCACTGCCCGTACTGTGAAGAATCCTTCCTACTCTTGGTGTTAAACTTTCTCTCCTCCAACCTTAGAGGATGACCACGCGTCCTGTGTACAGATCTCTTGATGTGTAAATTGCCTGAAAGTTCCTTATATTGTCCCTTGATGTATTTGAAGATATTAATCATGTCCCCTCTTAGACGCCTTTTTTCTAGTGTAACCATATCCAGCCTAAATAGTCTTTCCTTATAATCCAATGACTCTAAGCTTTAATCAATTTTGTAGCTCTTGTCTGAACCTTTTCCAGTTCTACTATGTCTTTTTTATAGTGAGGAGCACAAAACGGTTCACAGTATTCTAGATGGGGTCATACCAGTGATTTATACAGAGGCAGGATTACACTTCCATCCCTAGTCTCCATTCCATAGTTTATGCCTGCTAATACCCTACTGGCCTTTACTGCAAAAGTCTACTGTCAATGATCAGCCCCAAATCTTTCTCCAATAATGATTTTCCAAGAATGACCCCAATGTATACATTGCCTGTTTGTTTTTGGTCCCAAAATGCATATCCTAACATTTCTCTATATTAAACCTCATACTCCACTTTGCTGCCTAAACCCCCAGTTTAATGAAGTCACTTTGAAGAGAGTCAACATCCTGATCTGATCTAATTATCTTATAAAGTTTAGTACCATCTGCAAAAATGTATACGTTACTCTCAATACCATTTCCTATGTCATTTATAAATATGTTAAACAGCAGTGGGCCTAGTACAGACCCTTGAGGTACACCACTTAATACTTTGTTCCATTGACCACTACTCGCTGTTCCCTATTTTCCAACCAATTTTTGACCCAAGTACAAATGGAGTCTCCAAGACCAAGATCTCTTAATTTAAGACACAACCTCATGTGAGATACTGTTTCGAAGGCTTTCATAACATCTAAAAAGACCACATCCACAGCATTCCCCATGTCTAAGTGTGCACTCACTACTTCATAGAAGTTAATTAAGGGGATAATTCAGAGTTGATTGTAGCAGCAAATGTGTTAGCAGATGGGCAAAACCATGTGCACTGCAGGTGGGGCAGATGTAACATGTGCAGAGAGAGTTAGATTTGGGTGGGGTATATTGTTTCTGTGCAGGGTAACTAATGTCTGCTTTATTTTTACACTGTAATTTAGATTTCAGATTGAACGCACCCCACCCAAATCTAACTCTCTCTGCACATGTTACATCTGCCCCCCCCCCACCCTGCAGTGCACATGGTGTTGCCCACCTGCTAACAAAATTGCTGCTACGATCAGATCTGACTTAGGCCCTAAAGGCCCGTACACATTGGTCGATATATCGGCCGTTCTCCTGAACGACCGATATATCGCGGGACCGTCGGCCAGTGTGTACGGCCGATATGTCTGTGAACTCCGTCGTTCACAGACGTATTGCGTCGGCCCCGCAGCACAGCCGACGGCCAATATATCTACCGATATATTGGCGCGTCGCTGTGTGTGTACGAGGCGGTCGGTCGACCGCCCGTACACATGCTGCGGCAGCCGGCGGTGATTGACAGATGAACTGGGCGGGCGTGCATACACGCCCGCCCAGTTCATGACGTCAGTCCCCGACGGATCGGGCAGTGTGTATGCTCAACACACTGCCCGATCCGTCCATAGATATATCTGCAGATCAATTGATCTGCAGATATATCTATTAGTGTCTGACAGGTCTGACAGATGCTTCCTAGTAACGTCAGGTGTATACATTCCGCTAACCTGGCCAGTATATTAGGAGAAACAGTGGCTAGAAATGTGTAAAACAGCAGCACTTTTATCTCTTTCTATCTAGTGCATGTTCAGAGCCGCACAGACAGGTGCACATTGGTAGTGCTGGGCACGGCTTTGTGGGCCCAGAAGTGGCCAGGCACTCAGACATCTGCTGAGCTGGAAGGTAGGTGCACCTGAAGGCGTACAGAGGCCACAATGTATGGCTGAGCCGTGCGTCCTTGAACCAAGCAGCACACTAGAATATCCGTCACCAAACCTGCTCTGTGTTCCGCACTCATTGTCTCAGCATTAGACTGGAGCAGTCACAACACGTAATACAGAGCGATTATATCATTGTGCTGGAATAATTGTTAGATTGGCAGATATACAGTTGTGTATAAGGGATGTATTGTCAGCAGTGTGATATCATGTCATGCACATACAGTATGCGCCAGGTGTCTGAACAGACGGATTGCTGGGTATATGGAAGTAGGGAGAACACATTCCTAACATGATTGCATGAGGTCCAAAAGGAGAGAGATCATGGTCAGATCCAGGGCCGTCTTTTCGTATGGGCTCAATGGGCTCTTGCCCAAGGGCCCCAGGAGTATAAGGGCCCTAGGCTGATAGCTGAGGGTCCCCTCTTTCCAGGGGTACCAGATTTTTGAAAATCGGCCCTGGGGAACCAGAGATATCCAACGTGAAAGCAGTGGACCCCATCTGAGCCTGTTAATTGCTCTTCCCAGCCAGATATCTCAGGTTCTGTCTGATTTACAGTTTTTCTGAGGGTATACTCCAAAAGATGGGACTCTCCCCTTTCGCTGGACACTGGCAGCTTGTCTCTATTATGCCCAGAACCAGAGATATCAGCCTTCCAGCAGCTGGTCCCTGCTCCAGCTTCACAAGCCTAATATGCAGTTTTATATTTTTTCGTTGGTGAATTGCTCTGGCTCCTGAACTCTGTTCCCCAAGTCCCCAGTACCTCCTGAGAGGTGGAACTCTCTCGTTTTTTATCCCATTCAAAGCTAAGAAATATATTTTCAGGAACTGGAGATATCTGCAGTCAAGCAAGCTGTGATCCCACTGGAAAATGATAAATATTAAGCCCACTCCACTATCTACCCCTCCCCTACGTATTAAACACCCCCTACCACCCTGGAAGTCATGTACCAGGGCATCTTCATTCAGCCCAATGCCCCCTTCTACAGTTTAGCCCCATCTGTGCAGTAATAGAGTAATTAGCAGAAATTACTGCTCCAGGTCCTACATGCTCAGTGGAAGATAGAACACCCCCTACCAGCCGCTGTTAGCACCCACCCACCCCTACCGCTGGAGAGTGGGTAGGGGGCCCAGTGCATTGCTGTGCCCAGGGGCCTACACTGCTGTTAAGACGGTCCTGGTCAGATCTCCGGCAGCCATATATAACATAAATATATATACGGTAGATGTTTTCCTGTTTCACAAGCACGGCTTGTACCGCTGCAATACCTGTTCCCTAATTGTCATCTCAAGATGGCAAAAACAGATTCATCTTATTTAAACATTCTTCAGTCTCTGAATAAATCAGATGTTAATGTATTATTATTACTATTACTATTAATGCAGCTGAAACGGAAAGTCATCGCGCCTATAATTCTTCTGCAAAACTTAAAGCTGCCAAAATGTTTGTAATTTAACTCGCCTATAAATAATTGACTGTTCTGATCGGTGCCCAATGTTAGCAGAGCTGCCAGCTGACTCACGCCAGGCATCTTCACATGTACCATCCCATCACCTCCAGCTTCCCGTAAAACTGTGTTTCTCCATGGCCATGAACAAGGCACAGGGTCAAACACTGGAGGAGGCCGGCCTGGACCTGCTCACGGCCAGCACTACATGGACTGCCCCCACGTTAGCACCAGCCAGCACCTCCAGCTGCTCACTCCTGGTGCCAGGGCCGCCAATATCATTTATAAAGAGGATCTTTCTTAATTACCTAATTGCTTGGAATTTTAAGCTAAAACAAAATCCTATTCAGCGCAGAAATGTCACGATCGAGAATGACGACTTTGATAATGCAGCGCCTGTGATTCCCATGCAGTTATCTTCTCCTGCAATTCATGTAGAAGGTAATGAGGGGTCTCGGGTTGAACAAGATGTCAAGAATAATTTGGGTGATGACGAAGATGAAGATGACAAGCAAGACGATATGCCAAATCCACTGAATCTGTTCGGTTGCAAGGCATGGCGGTAGCTGTGCGACATTCTTGAAATCACCGATTAATTTGCATCCAAGGAAGAGGCATCATAAACAAAAAATAATAATAATAATAATAATAATAATAATAAAGAACAAGTGAATTATCTCGTAAACCTTTATGCATACGTTGTACTGCAGAGTGTCTTGTGATACAAAAGAAAAATGGCTAAAATGTGTGTAATTACCATTTCCTGTATAATACAATCCAGCCCACCCTATATATTGCCAGAATCCAAACACCCTAGGTAACCGACTTCCATTATCACCGACTTCCACCCAAGCAGAGGCGGGTACTGCAGCTAGTTAAGGGCCGGATTAGGCCTTGGGGGTGCCCGGGGCACTTAAGACAAGGGGACCCAAGTGAAAAGGGGTGTATATAAGATTGTTCATAGCTCCCAACATGACCCATTCCAGGAGGGACACAATGTTCTCTACCTGGACTTCCCTCTAATGTATGATTGTAGTCACCTGTGTTAAACTATTTAATTGATAATAAAGGTATTTCACCACAGGTGATTGCAATCATAAATTAAGAGGGAAGTCCTGGTAAAGAGCATTTTGACCCTACTGGAATAGGTCATGTTGGGATGGATGGGTTGTGTATATTATAGTTCAGAGGTTCCCAAACTGTGTGCCGTGGCTCCCTGGGGTGCCTCGGGACACTTGCAGGGGTGCCCTGGGTTGGTGGTCCAGGACCAATTCAAATTATTCATGGTCAATATAATAGGCAAAACCAGTGCTGGTGGCTGCCAGTCATAAAATATGTGGCCAAACAGAAGCAAATCTTGTCCCTCACCATATAACTGACCCTAAGGATGACATATAAACGCCATCTACTTAATGTAATATTTCTTTCTAAATTTCTCAATAAGAAATTTTTGGCCTAGCGGTGCCGTGAAAAAAATTCTCATATTCTAGGGCGCCGTGATTCAAAAAAGTTTGGAAAACACTGTTATAGTTAATACCTGGCCACTGTATATAGGGGGTCATTCCGAGTTGATCGCTAGTGAAAAAAGTTTGCAGCGCAGCGATTAAGTGAAAATGCGGCACTTCTGCGCATGCATGGGCGATGTGTTTTTACACAAGGTCTAGCGACGCTTTTCAGTCGCAATGGCAGCCGCAGAGTGATTGACGGAAAGGGGCGTTACTGGGTGTCAACTTATGGAGGGCGCCCTGACAGAGGGGGGCCTGGGGTACAGTATGCCCTGTGCCCCCTCTTCCCCTTGATCTGGCTATGAACTAGTTCCATATACATCGGGATGGTTCAAAGCCAGAGGTATAAGAGCCAGACAAGAGTCACCAGAAATCAACCCATTAAACTGCATGTGGGTTGATGGGTTCTAACAAGCAATCAATTACTCACATTGCATAAACGCAGAAAAAAAATCCTTTCTTTGTTGGGCACTCTGTATATTTGTGTTTATGTAGATTTACAACATAGCTTTTATTATTATACCTCTAAAAACCATGGCGATATATATTCTACATAAAAAAAGTATGAAACCATAATGGTGTTTTAGTTTTCTTTCCTATGGGTTATAAAGTATTGTAATCCCTCCTCTCAGCGGCGTATCTAGCGAGGAGGGGACCTGTGTGCAGTCTCCGTGTGTGGGCCCCTCCTCCCACGTAGCCGGCAGCGCTGTTAGCGCTCTGAGCACTAGAGACTCTGGCGCAGTGCCAGAGACAACAGCGCTTGCGCAGGTGTCCGTGAAAATGGCGTGGCGGCTACGGGAGAGGAGGGGACCCACACACGGAGACCGATGGACACCAGAAAGGTAAGTATAGGAGAAATGGGTGCAATGTGTGCAGTGTGGGCCCAGGGGCCGTGTGCACCGCACACACTGCACCTATTACACCGGTCAACATGAACTTTGAGTCTGGGTCCTGCACATCAGATTTTTATTTCTTCCACATTACTAATTAAAGAAAAAAATAGTTTTACCCCCCAAATTTTTTTTTCTAGCTATCAGAATGAAATTTCGGATTTTTCATAACTTTATTGTATGTAAAAATAAAACAAACTTTTGTTATGAATTTGAATTACTTTTATTTACAATTTTAAAAAACAAACAAACAAACAAACAATTACTGTAACAGAAAATATATAAAAAAGGTTAGAAATTAATATTTTTCATTTTTCTTCTGTGATTGAATGGACTTTCTCGTATTAGCTCCCAAATATAATCCCCCATCATACTCTCATTGTATTGCCCCTGATAACGACGTTCAAAGTCCATCACATCTTGAGGAAAACATTCACCGTGCTCTTCCGAATAGGCACCCATGTTATCTTTAAATTGGTCCAAGTGAGAATGTAACATATGAACAATCATTCCAGTCTGTATTAAGTTTTACAGTTCCAGAAATCTCACCATCTGTGCATTGAGAGATGGACATGGTTTAGTTATCTGAATAGTTACAAACTGCTTACGTGTAATGAGGGTCAGAATACCACTTGCTTTCCCCCCGCTCGTCCCCTCCATTACTTACTAAAACACAGTTCTCTTTATATGGTCATTCAAAAACTTTAATATTTATTGATCATTGTAAAAGGGACAAAAGCAAAAAGTTTTTAAAAAAGAAACTAAGGTTTTGGTTATTTTCGATATACAGAATCAGATAATAGTCATTAAAATAAAGACTAATTTTTTTTTTTTGACCGGTGTTACAGGTTCGCCACTGCCTCCGTTTATAATAATGTAAATAGTATGTCTTCAGCAAAAGGTTTACTGCCCATTTAAGAGTAAATTCGACCCTCTTATCTCATAGCATAAATCAAGAGGAAGTGAAGTCAGCAGGTGTAGCTACAGTGCTCAGAACTGCACAGGTGCGTCACATCAGTCCTCAGTAATTCTAAAAGATTATACTGTTACAATGTATTGAAGTCATACAATATCTTTAACAACTTCTTAAGTACAGTTTGGGTCAGACTAAATCTTAAAACATATTTTCCTACCCTCTCGGAATGTCCAGGAGGCTTCCAAGAACAAGATGGTACTCCCAGACCACAAAAAGGTGGGCAAGTGTCCCGGAACCCCTCCAGCCCCCCTCACCTTCTCACGGCCATCCAAAACAGAGCACAAGTGGGTGGACCGAGGGGACTCAATGATGTGATGTGTGCTGAACTGCGCCATCATAGCCCTGCCCCCCACTATGCAATGCCTGTTTAGCCGGCACTGTATAGCAGGGGGCGGAGCCATGATAACACCCTCAAACAGCCCATCGTCGCACCAGTCGGAAAAATACTGTTCTGATACATTCAAATTGCACAATATTATACCTCCCATCTTTAGAAAGTAGGGAGGAGAGACACCGACGTGTGCTGAAGGCGAAATTAGGGGACAAGGCCTTGTGGGTACAGGGTGTGGCCTAATGGAAGTGCCGCAATCACGGGTCATGCCATTGTTTTCACCGCTGTGGGGGACATGTCGAGCGCTCTGTGGGCTGCTGGCACGACCCATGTCCCTCTCTCCAGGTGAATAGACGCTGTGCGCATGCACACATCATCTATTCACCGCTGCTTTGCCGCAGGTGAGAGGGTCCGGGTCTCAACACTGCCCCTCCCCCCCCACTGTGGACACTGTGACCCACGGGTGAGACAGTGTCAAGGAAACGGCCAATATCAGGACAGTTGGGAGGTTGCAATTTTATTCTTTGAGTCTGGATTGAGTCAAAACGTAACTTTCCCGTGTCACATAGAGAGGCAGTGGCGTCACAAGGCGGGTGTGGGGGGTGCGGCCCGCACCCGGGTGTGACGCCAATCTGTGGGCTCCTCCGCAGTGTCAGGAGCCAGGTGCTGCAGTGAGAAATTCTGCTACAACACCCGGCTCCTGTCATAACAGAGGAGACGACAGCGCTGCAGACAGTCCCCGGGGGCAGCCCAGTACAGCCCTGTATCTCCGCAGATGCTGGGCGCCCCCCCCGGAGTGACGATCCATGAGGCCACACCCCTTCTTTGTGACCACACCCCCTTTTTGCAGCGAGTGCGCCTCCGGCGCGCTGGCATATGAAGGGTGCGCACCGGGTGTCACCACACCCGGTGACGCCTCTGTTAGGAGGTAACGCTATCACACATAGATGCTCAGAGTGAAGGAGCTTTGCAGATATTTCAGTCAGAGCAGGTCCCACCCCAGGTAATTGTCCGGGGGTTCCTAACAAGCGTCAGCTAAAATACCCGCACAACGGGGCTAATTCAGTAAGAATGGCAGATGCTGCTAATCACAGAATGAGATATCTTTTTCCTAGCATGCTGGGGCCGCCCATCGCAGGGCAAGGCATGGTAACCGGTGCCCCCCCCCCCCCCCCGACCGGCGCCTCCCCCTCTTCAACAAGCAGAAATTGCGATCGCTTCACTATTTCTGCTTGTCAGCAGAAACTAAGGATGACTCATGCCAGCGCAGCTTTGCTGCGGCTGCAGGAGTCCCGGCGCCATTTTACCTGTTGCGGTGGCTGGGTGTGACGTCATGCAGCCGCTGTGACCACACCCCTGACACGCCTCTGTTTGTCCGCTTCCGCCCAACGTTTGGGTTGCCCCCCCCCCCCCCCCCCCCACCTTCACCTCAGGCAGAGGCGATCGCTTTTTCTGCATAATACAACTACTAGAGCTGCCGCCACATCATGCAGTGTAAGGGACAGAGCGGAGCTGCTGCACATGCCCAGCGGTAGCAGCTTTTTCTACCAAGTTTGCTGTGTGTGTGGATCTGAGTCCTCAATCAGTGCTCTGGACCAGAGAGTAGCTGCCAGGAAAAAGAGACAGGAGCCTTATTATGAGGTGGGAGAATGTGTGCTTAGAAAGTGCAGTACTGTTATGTTTGTGTATTTATTATGGTATGTTTAACCTTTTCCTGACCACCTATTTATATTATTTAAATGTTTGAAAAGCCTATACAATAGACCACTTATAGAGTTATTTATTAATCCTGTATCCCATACAGTATACAGTGTATAAAAAGACCAATGTTTACATTAATGTCCAGAGTCATTACTAGGTTCTTCTACTGCTCCCCCAGACTCCCGCTCTTGGGGGGTAATTCCAAGTTGATCGCAGCAGGAATTTTGTTAGCAGTTGGACAAAACCATGAGCACTGCAGGGGAGGCAGATATAACATGTGCAGAGAGAGTTAGATTTGGGTGGGGTGTGTTCAATCTACAATCTAAATTACAGTGTAAAAATAAAGCAGCCAGTATTTACCCTGCAGAGAAACAAAATAACCCACCCAAATCTAACTCTCTCTTCACATGTTAAATCTGCCTCCCCTGCAGTGCACATGGTTTTGCCCAACTGCTAACAAAATTCCTGCTGCGATCAACTTGGAATTACCCCCATTGTTTCAATATTCTGCGGAGTGAGAGACTGCTTTACTGCATTTGGAAACCCCCCTCTAGAAATCCTACGTTTGCCACTGTACAGTGCTGCGGAATATGTGTGCGCTATATAAATATCTGGTAATAAATAATATTATGCTAGCTGTAAGAGCAGAGTGAACGCATTTGGATTTAGTGGTTGCACAGCGCTGGCTAATATGCCTGCTTGTCCTATCGGAGTGTCCTCTGCAGACCTGATAAAGGCCAGTTATATCCACTTGACTGTAAATCAGTAGGGGAGCTGCAGATAATTGCAGTGGAGGAACAGATGACAAGTGTCATGGTGTAATATGTTTCACCAAGCCTGAGAGCTAAAATACACATTCTGCTGCAACCTGAGAGCACTTGTGAGACTCCACAACGGAGCGCATTAAACCTTTGTGCCCTCGCTGCGGCGTGATTTGCTAATGATGGCACTTTCCTTGTCAGGCCTAGGAAAACCGCTGACGTTGGTAGGAGATTATGATGGCAGGTAAATGTTAACATCCTATGGCACGCACGTTACCCTAGCAGAGTTTATGTGACCCATGCTATAACTGACTGTGTCAGCAGCAAGATTCCCTAAACTACAGTTCTCCATCTATAGCAAGTGGTTCTCACACTGTGTGCCGTGGCTCCCTGGGGGCTGGGGTTCCTCAGGACACTTGCAGGGGTGCCTTGGATTGGGGGTCCAGGACCAATTAAAATGATTTAAGTTGAATATAAAAGGCAAAACCAGAGCTGGCGGCTGCCACTTATAAAATATATGGACAAACAGAAGTAGATCCTGTCACTTGCCACACATTTGAACATAGAAACACAATTAATATTTAATTTAATATTTCTTTCTAAATTTCTCAATAAGAAACTTTTGGACTCGGAGCGCCGTGAAAAAAATTCTGATACTCTAGGGGCCATGATACAAAAAAGTTTGGGAACCATTGATCTATGGATCACCTTACACAGGCTCCTCTTGGAGACACCATAAGCCATGATACCTGCGTATTGTTTTAGGCCCCCTCTGAGAAAGATGCAGAGAGCCACTGTGGCGGGCAGTAGTGTCACCACAAGCGGGCGACGCCATGCTGGTGTTACTCGCTGGGAATGGCATCTGTAATACCCAACTTTTAGCAGTGAGGCCGTGGCCTTGGCAGTGACTGCTTTATCTCAATTCAAGGCTTAGTAAATAGACCCCTCCCTTAAGGCAATAGGGTAGATATTAGCTGTAGTTATCCTGGTGAATAACTGAACCTCTTTGCTGAAGCTCTGGCAGCCTTGGGGTGGGCAACGTATCTTATTTCAGCTGCAGGAAGAGGTTGTGTAACTCTGATTACAAGAGGCGGCTGTGCTGTTCTGATGAATACTGTAGATGTGTAACAACAAAATCAGGAGGGCATTTGCAGCATCAGTGTAATATAGGTCTTTACTCAGCATGAGCCAGACACCAAGTGGAAGTAACAGGAGACAAACAGGAAGTGAGTCACCTCGGAATGACATCATCTCCCATGATGCACAGCATGCATTTACATCCCCCATTTCAAACTGGAAGTATGCAGAACGTTGATGAAACAAATGCAACAATGTGACAATGTTAGAACAAAAAAAAAGACATTATATAATAAAGTCTTGGAACTTTGGGTTGGGTTTGGACACACGGCCCGATCTGGTAATGGTACACTGGGAACCTATAGGTATGTCCGCTGTGACACCAGAGGGCTCTATTACTTCAGAAGTGGAAGGACTGTCCATGCAATGCGAATCATTACTGACATTGGTTGCAGCTGTGGTAGAAACTGATGAGTCAGGCTGTGTAGAGCTTTCTTCAAGTACACTTAACAGATGGCGGTAGTTGCGTTCATAGAGGGCATTATCAGACTGTACCACGTAGCTATTTGGATGATCTGCAGGATGCTGAACCACTGCCATTCTGTCAAATCCGTGCTCGGTTTGCATGTGGACAGGCTGGCCTGGAGACAGTGGTGGCAGGCGGTATTCTGATCTGTCATAAGAAGCTTTGGCAGCCATTCTGCGCTTGCTGATGTTCTCCAGTACCTGTGGCTCTACTCTGGGTTGCAGGAGCTGCTTTGCCATTGGGATGCCTGTGTGGGTGCGCCGTACTAATAGACACTGTGCAGGGGATGGAAGTCCATCTCGGGGTGTGTTTCTCAAGTTTAACAGTGCCAAGTATATGTCCGATCCATCTCGTGCACACTTCTCCATTAGGTGCTTTGCAGAGTGGACTGCACGCTCTGCAAATCTATTTGACTGTGGGTAGTGTGGACTATTAGTGATGTGCTGGAAGTCCCATGTATTCGAAAAGTCCTTGAACTCTCTGCTCTTGAATTGCATGGCATTATCAGTGATCAGCTGGGGTGCTATGTGCTGCAAAGTGTCTCTTCAGCTTTGCAATGACCATTTGACTTGTGGTGCTGGGCAAGTAGTTTATCTCGAACCATCCTGAATAGGAGCAACTAGTACCAGGTACTCCTTCCCCCTCTAATTCGAATAGATCAGCCGCAAGAATGGACCCCACAGAAGATCAAGAATGTCATGGAGCAGCATGGGCTCCTGTGGCCGGTGTGGACGCAAGGCATTACAGGGTGCACAAAATGAGACTACATGGTCAATGTCACCATACATGGAGCGCCAGAACACGGTTTCACGGGCCCTATGCTTGGTAGCCTCCAGGCCGGGATGGCCCTGGTGCATCTGCTGGGTGTAGAACGTCTGAAGGGCAGCCGGAATCACAAAGCGATGACCCTGCAGGATGACACCATCAGACACAGTGAGCTCATCTCTCATACAGTAGACGGAGCGAAGGCAGTGCGGCAGTTACTTCGAAGAGGATGGCCAGCCATTGAGAATTACACCAGAGAGACGCTGGCAAAGATCATCCACAAGTGTGGCAGCACGCAGCTCTTCCAGACGCTTGGTAGGGAGCACCTCCACAGCCATGACCTCATAGTCATCCTCAACAGCATTCATGTCAGTAGCAGCTTGAGCATCATGCCCTGAATACGGGAAGAAGCAGAGTGGATGGGCTTCTTCAGTATGGTGATGAGAGGCTGATGGTCGGTTTCCACCATCACAGGATGGCCATAGATGAAGTCATGGAAACGGCTGCAGGTGAACCCCAGTGCCAACAGTTCTTTCTCAATTTGTGCATACCTGGTTTCAGTGTCAGTGAGAGCCCTGGAAGCAAAAGCCACCGGTCTGCGGTATTGGAGGCACACGGCTCCTAGACCACTCTGTGAAGCGTCGGCAGAGAGGACTACCGGATCATGCACATTGAAGTATTGCAGGACCGGTGGATTTGTCAGCATGGTCTTCAATCAATCAACAGCTGCCGTGTGTGCGTCCAGCCAGCACCATTCTGAGTCCTGGTGGAGTAGCTGCCGCAAAGGTGCCGTGGTTTCAGTGTATTGCAGAACAAATGTAGACAGGTAGTTGGTCATCCCCAGGAAGCGCTGCAGTGCCTGTTGGTCAGCCGGAAGCGGCATTTGCTGGATGGCAGTGATTTTATTTGGATCCGCTTTGACACCTTGACTAGTGAGCACGTGGCCCACGTACGCCACTTCTGTAACTCTAAACTTGCATTTGTCTGGGTTAAGCTTGAGGTTCAAAGCATGGGCCCGTTCAAGTACCTGGTGCAGCCGCTAGTCGTGTTCTTCCTTGGTGCGGGCCCCATACCAGGATGTCATTGATGATGATTTCATAGGGATAGCCTGCAAACAGTTGCTCCATGCAACGCTGGAAGACCACACTGCCCGTAGTGATTCCATAGGGCATGCGATGGAAGACATACCGCCCTATCAGGGTCATGAAAGTGGTGAGCAGGGACGAAGCTCTGTCCAAAGGGATTTGTCAGAATCCGCACTTTGTGTCCAGGGTACTGAAAACTGTGGCACCTGGCATGTCAGCAATCACTTGCTCGATTGTGCGGAGAGGGTGATATGGACGCAGCAGTGCTTTGTTCAAGTGTACTGGATCAATACAAAGACGTACAGTCCCATCCTTATTTTATGTGGCCTCCATGGCGGACACCCACAGTGTTGCTTCCTCTATGGGGGCAATGACACCTAATTGAGTCATTCTGTGGATCTCTTTAACGATTTTGTCTTTCATTGCGATAGAAACCCTCCGGGGGGCACAGACAGTAGGTACAATGGAGTCATCCAGCCTCATATGGAACACAACAGGGAGCTTTCCAAGTGTACTGCAATCAAATATATCCTGAAAGTCTTTTATCTCTGGGACGGTCATCTGTATTGCAGGTACCTCAGGCCCCAATTTGAGAAGGTCTAGCTTCATACTCTCAGGGAGGCCTAGCAATGGTTTAACCTTTTGATCCACGATGTGGAATAGCAAATCGCACGGGTAAACTTCAGCTTTGTTGTGGTACCCAGTGCTGTGATGATCTGGCCATCATAAGCTATCAAGTTGATCTTGTCTCGTGGCTTTATCTGTGCAGTTGGATCTATTTCACGTAGTTGTTTGCAGGATATGACATTGCACTTCGCTCCTGAGTCTATTGTGACTATGGCCACATTGTTCGTAAGCTTTGTTCTCAGTTTGATAAATATTTCGCCCTTTTCATCCAAGTGGACTACACTATCACAAACTGTCATGTGAACCGATTCACACCCTGGCTCCGTTTCAACCTGGTTAATACGCTGGGGTGAGCGGCTATAGCGCGACTCAGACTGTCGCTTTATGGAAGTTTGATCTTTGGAGCGGCAGCACCTTGCAAAATGATTCCATTTGCCACATGCATTACATCGTTTATCATATGCGGGGCAGCTTTGTTTGTCAGGAGGGTGCTGTGCCGTGCAGTTCC
Source organism: Pseudophryne corroboree (assembly GCF_028390025.1). Classification (NCBI taxonomy): domain Eukaryota; kingdom Metazoa; phylum Chordata; class Amphibia; order Anura; family Myobatrachidae; genus Pseudophryne; species Pseudophryne corroboree. The sequence goes on from NC_086454.1 coordinate 4,594,669, forward strand.
CACACGTGGAGGATCGGCGTGGAATGGCCGCCATGACACACACCTCAGCGTCCTTTTTTAGTTCCCTTGTGCCCTTTTCAGACTGCTCATTAAACATATAGATATTTATGGCAGTTTCTAATGTGAGGCCCTTCTCCTGCAGCAGCTGTGCACGTACCTTGTCGCTGCGTATGCCGCATACGATTCTGTCATGGATGAGCTCTTCTGTGAGGATACCAAAATTGCACTTCTTTGCCAGCAGCTTTAGCGTGGAGACGTAGGACTGTATAGTGTCATCACCCTTTTGGTTTGTGCTGTTGAAAACATGCCTGTCCATAATTACATTGTTTTCTGGCATGCATATCTCTTCAGAATGTCAGGATCCTCTCTGTCTTCTCCGTCAGCGTATACAAAAGCATCTGATTTGTCCACAGCATCGGTCCTGCGAGGTTCAGCAGCGTGTATGCCTGGAATTTTTTTGATTTGCCTGAAAGGCCTGCTATGGAGTATACGTGCCATTCCCTTTTAAACCTCAGCCACGTTTTCATCAAATATCAGCGGATCTATTCTCCTGAGACCTTGTGCCATGGCATCCCACTTCTGACACCATGTAGATGTGTAACAACAAAATCAGGACGACACTTGCAGCATCAGTGTAATATAGGTCTTTACTCAGCATGAGTCAGACACCAAGTGGAAGTAACAGGAGACAAACAGGAAGTCACCTCGGCATGACATCATCTCCCATGATGCACAGCATGCATTTACAAATACTACCAGACATATAACTGGGAGGGCGGATGGGAGATGTTTCTGGTCTTTTCTGTATCCCTCTGGATACAAGGTAACTTACTGATGGTATCCAGCTAGCAGCTGATCTCTATATACCCGTCCTCAAGCTGTAACGTGCACAATGTTAGGCAGAAGTAAAATAGTAGCTCAGATTGACATTTATCCAAATGGGCGAGGAGTACTTGGGCTGGGTTGGGGCGTTTACACACTGGTCTGGACGATGTTCTTTGTAGCAGTCAGAAAGTGTACCAAGGGGGGAAGCCACCTCCCTTCAGCAGCACGGTCTTAGGCAGCCTCTCAACCAGTCCAATCCGGCGAGAAGGATCCGACCTCTTCACTACAACAGCAGCCTCTAGCCAGGGGCAGATTTCCTGCAAGGCAACCTAGGCACCCGTTTAAGGCCCTGCAGGTCCCAAGGGGCCCGAAGCAGGGCCCCACAAAATCTGCCCCATCCATTCTGTAGACAGGAGATTATTTTTCCTGTTACAGCACTCCGCAGCTTTCCGACTGAAGCTCTGCCCACTCCCCCTCTCTTCACTGACCTCCCACCTGCATTTCAAACATGTGGGGCATACAATGTGACACATGCTTCTGCCCGCTGGTCATGAAGGACCTGCTTACCCCTGCACTCAAGACCAGGTAGCCCCCGCTCCCTCTGTTACCCACCTCTCCCATAGGCTTCCTCCCTTGAGTCCCCTCTTCATTCTCTGTGTCTCCCCTCAGGGCTGCATATGCCCCCCCCCCCCATCACGGGAACCCCGACTCCCCCATCATGGGAACCCAGATCCCCCATCTCATGGGTCACTCCAACACACCCATCGCAGGAACCCACAAACTCCTCATCGCCGCAAGCTGAAGCCAGGAAGCACTGCTGGCTGCTGAAGAAGAAGTGGGGTTCATACGATGGTTGGGACCTGAGCAGAGATGCAGGACGCACAGTGCTTTATTTGGAAGGTGATGGCTTTTGAGAATCAAATTACAGTAGAGTGATAGGCTCTTCCCTGGCGACTGGTTCCTTTATTCATGAAGAGGGATGGGCTGGTGGACTCAGTAGCGCAAGGGTGGGAAACCTTTGACCCTCCAGCTGTTGTTGAACTACATATACCAGCATGCCCTGCTACAGTTTTGCTATTTCACCATACTAAAACTATTGTAGGGCATGCTGGGATGTGTAGTTCAACCACAGCTGGTGGGCCTGCAGTAGCGGATTTACCGCTATCTCTTAGGGATTTACCACAGTTGCATAGGGCCCAGTGGCCCCAGGGGCCCGCTAACAGGGCTTAATTTGTGAGGGGGCACTGCACCACACTACACTGTTCATTCAAACTCAAAATAAACTAAAGCTCCCGGCAGCAAGGAGCTGTAGTTTATTTTAAGTTAGAACACTCTGCAGTGCCGAGTGGTGCCAGACAGTCCAGCGATTTTGACTTCCCCATCAGCCTCATGCCCGACCCAGCACCACCTGTACCGCCTCTCGATCCTGGCACCTCCTGTTACACTGGTGCACAGATCCTTTCCTTGGCGACCAGCTTGTGCCGCCAGCTCCAGGCTCCAAGGGCAGGGGTAAGGAAAACAACATTGGGCATTATGTGTATAAGCGACACAACTACTGACTACTGTGGGCATTGTGTATATAAGGAGCATAACCACTATGTGTATTATGTGTATAAGTGGTACAACTACTGTGGGCGTTGTGTATGTAATGGGAATAACTACAGTGGCCATTATGTGTATAAGCGGCAGAACTACAGTGGGCATTGTGTAAGGGGCACAAGCACAACTACTGTTGGCATTATGTGTAAAAGCAACACAACTACAGTGGACATTGTATGTGTCAGCGGGACAACTACTGTGGGCGTTGTGTATGAAAGGGACATAACTACAGTGGGCATTATGTGTAGAAGCAACACAACTACAGTGGACATTGTGTATGTAAAAGACATAACTACAGTGGGAATTATGTGTAGAAGCAACACAACTACAGTGGGCATTATGTGTATAAGCGGCACAACTACAGTGGGCATTGTGTGTGTAAGGGGCACAACTACAGTGGGCATTGTGTGTGTAAGGGGCACAACTACAGTGGGCATTGTGTGTGTAAGGGGCACAATTACTGTTGGCATTATGTGAATAAGCGGCACAACTATAGTGGGCATTGTGTAAGGGGCATAACTAAGGGATCCGCTCATGTGACTGGCGCTCGGGATCCTGGTGGTCACCAGTCCAGTGCAGGGTTACTGAGCGTTCACAAGCTGAACAGTCGGCATGCTGAGTAACAGGTACTATACACCACAGAGTGGGAATAGAGCCAGCATGGGGCTCTGCTGCGCTCGCCTCCCCCCACCGACTGGCATTTTGCCATCTTAATCCAGGGTCTGTGTGCTGACTGCAGGGATCCCCAGCGCCGGTCTCACAGTCCCAACCCATAACTACAGTGGGCATTATGTGTATAAGCGGCACAACTACAGTGGGCATTGTGTGTGTAAGGGGCACAGCTACTGTGGGCATTGTGTGTGTAAGGGGCACAGCTACTGTGGGCATTGTGTGTGTAAGGGGCACAGCTCGTGTGGGCATGTAAGTGGTACAAATACTGATTGTTGGCATACACTGACAGACTGGGGGGGATTGTTTGAGGAAAGGGGCCCCAAATCAGTGCCTTGCTTAGGGCCCCATGAAGTCTAAATCCGCCTCTACCTCCAGCTATGGAAACTGCAGCGCTGGATCACTCAGCCACCTGCCGCTCAGCTTACCAGTACTGCAGGTGCTCAGCTACCTCTCCCCACTGCTCTGCTGCAGGTACCCAGGGCTGCAATCAGGGAGGGACTGTCAGGACTGCCAGGGGGCCCGCATGGCAGCAGTGTGTATTGGAGTGTACCCAGGGGCGGATTGGGAACTAAAAGCGGCCCTGGAAAAATTTGTACTAGTGGCCCCACATGGGCAGCACCAGAGGTGTAAGGTCTAGCCATGGGCCATGGCAGCAGCACCCTCCCCCCAAGACTTCCCAGATAGTGGGCATGTCCAGCATGAAGCGGGAAGTTAAAAGGAAATAAAATTAAATATTATGAGCACATTATATGATACACCTTCAGAATCTAGGAAACTATATCATTCTTTAGAAAGATATATTTTCTTGATTATTACACCAACCGTATCCCAATCACTATTCACTCAATCTTATATGTCAGCCAAGCAGGCAGACAGAGCATACACTAGATCATCTGCAATCACAGGCTAAGTGGCAAAGTCATTTTCATATATGCAAATTGTTGGCATCTTATTCATTATGTCTATAAATAGGACCACATGTCCTCAAACAAAACAGGCCCCACGGGTGCGTCGGCCCACCGGGGATCTTCCCTGTAAACCCTATGGCCAATCCGCCTCTGAGTGTACCGCAGTCTGCCATAGAGGGACAGCGCCGGTGACATTTTGAATTTGCAGCGGCAGCTCCTGATAAGCTGACAATCTGTGAGCTCTGATTGGCTTGTGGCCTGCTCCAAATGTATACGCTGCCAGTGCTGTCCTTCTAAGACTGCCTGCTCTGCACTACTTCCCTGTGCTGCTGCTGCTGCTGTGGTCCCGAGTTACCGCGGTTGTGCCTAAGGATGTCACCTGGTGTCCTGCGCCCTTGTTCTGGGACTGGTAAATCAGAATGGTAAGTTGTGGGGTCTGCAGGGTGAGCAGAAGGTGAGGGGGGAGGAGGGTCCTGCCTATTCTGGCAGTCCCAGGCCCCACAATTTCTGATGGCAGCCCTGAAGGTACCACACAATGGCGTCTCTCCTCACAACAGCCCCAGGGCGCCAGTTCTCAGCCCCTCTATCCAGCACAGTGTCTCTGCGTCAGCACGTATCCTCCTCCAGCACGTGGCGCCAGCTCTGTCCTAGCTGACTCTATGCCCCATTTACTCCGCATTTCAAGTCCAGTTGCTCCGAGCCCCATTAAAAGCAAACAGTCTGGGCTGGCTGGAAAGAGTCAATAAATCCCTCAGGGGAAGAACACAGCAGGGAAACGGTAACATTACATTGCAGGTATACTTCATTCTGTCCTGAACTGTGTGGAAATAGCAATTATGGGGCATCATTACTTAGTAAATAGGCTCCTAAGTGAGAAGCTGTGGGAGAAATGGAGACAGGCAGAGAGTGTGACATAGGATGGAGACGCAGACAGACAGCACCAATGATAGGGGAAGCAGATGGAGGATTGTCACAGGAAGGTGGGGAAGCCGGCGATTAGGTAAATACTGGAGCCAGGGCCGGCGCCACCACTAGGCAGCTTTGGCCAGCTGCCTATGAGCGCTGGCCACTGGAGGGCGGCCCTGCACGTTGCTGATGAAAGACTTCTTCGTTTATTCCCTTAGCTCAGCTGAGCAAGGATGCTGCACCGCCCTACTGTAATCAGTCAGCACTGACAGTGAGTACCGTGTGTATAACGCATCGGGCGGTAAGCAGGGTGGCTCTTATGTAAAATGTTATTAGCACTGCCACTGTCTGCTCACCGCTCCTCTTTCACAATCCTCCCCCCTCCGCGATGATAACACTGCATATTCCCGCCCAGCACCATGACAGCACCCTCCCTCATGTTACCCCCCCCCCTCTCCCGCGATTGCATTCCACCCACCCCATTCCCGCGATTACATGCTGCCGGCCCCCCCGCCCGCGATTACATACTGCCGCCCCCCCCGCCCGCAATTACATACTGCCGCCCCCCCGCCCGCGATTACATCCCGTCCCCCTCTCCCGCATGTTACCTACCCCCCCTCTCCATGCTGGTAGCGGCGGGAGTGAGCCAGCAGCGGAGGGCGGAAAATGTTCACAGTGGAGCACATGAAGGAGGTGTTGCAGAGCTGACGGCGTGTGAGGCCGCGATCCGCACATGTCTGCCTCCGCTGCTGCCTCCCCGGCGCTCCCAGATTCCTTCTCAGCCTACATGGCCGTGACTGTTGAATGAGGTGAGTGGTGGGTATCCACTAGTAGTGGATGGCTGAAACAACCACTGATGTCAGGCTACAAGCAGAAGTAGCGGGTGCACCACAGGTAGCAGCAGTGCCTGCACAATAGCTTCATGTTGTATTCTCATAGATCCTTAGCTTGGTCTAGTTGTGAGTGGCGCTGGGAATATCAGGGCAGCGCCACTCACAACTAGACCAAGCTAAGGATCTATGAGAATACAACATGAAGCTATTGTGCAGGCACTGCTGCTACCTGTGGTGCACCCGCTACTTCTGGGATCATCATGTCAAGCTGCCTAAAACATCTGCTTTGGTCAAAAGCACTTATACAAGTGAGCGGAGCCAGGGCTACGTGATATAAGGCTAGAAATGAGAAAACACACCGGCATCCCAATCTCAGCACTGCAGACAAGGGTGCAGAGAGTACCCTAACCTCTTTCCCCTAACCCTCCCACTCACAGCCTAACCCTAACCTCCCCCAGTAGTTCTTAGACCTAACCCTCCCCTTACCCACAGCCTAAACCTAACCTGCCCCATTAGTGCCTAACCCTACCCCCCCCTCTCTGCAGCCTGACCCTAACCTCCCATACCCTACCCCCCCCCCCCCCCCCCCCCGAGTGTGCTTAAACCTAACCCCCCCTCCCGCACGCTGAACCAGTGGTGGCAGTGCATACTTACTTTCAGGATCCCAACTGTCGGGATATCGTAGTCGGAATCCTGATCTCCTCTGGATGCCGGCATCGGTATTCTGGTGGCTGTCGGGATTCCAGCGTCGGTATTACGGCTGCCGGAATCCTGAACGCATACCTCTGGTATGATAACAGCACAGCAGCATTGTCACCCTCTCGCCCTCCTCCCGCAACACTTTTGTAGTGTCTAAATCCGGTCTGTGGCTCCTATCATAGCAGCACCATAAACCCATCTCCTATATATTTGCCCAACTCTGTGATTCTGTGCCTGGCCGTAACGCTGGGTGGAGTCACAGGCACAGATCTGGCCAGGAACAGTCCCCTCCCTCTCTCCGCCCAGTCCCCTCCCTCTCTCCGCCCAGCCCCCTCCCTCTCTCCGCCCAGTCCCCTCCCGATCTCCGCCCAGTCCCCTGTCTCCCTTCTCCCCGTACACTCCCTGCCCCTGGTGACAGAGCAGCCGCTGACTGTGAGCGGAACTCACACTACCCGCCTCACAGACTAGCGGCTGCTGCAGAGTTCAGGGGGACATGCTGACACTGACAGCCGCACTCGCTCCCCCTCCCACCCGCATCTGCCCCCCACCCGTGGCACTCCCGCCCTCTCCTCCTCCCGCAGCACCAACAGCCGCGGCACTCCCGCTCAGAGGCGTCACTTACTGTTATAACACCCGGTGCGGTCGCGGGTGAAAAGGGGGCGTGGTTTCGCGGAAGGGGGCGTGGCTTCGCATCCCGACCCCCGTTTTCGGCACATTGTGGGTCGGGGGATACGGCCTTCACCCGGACACTGCTGAATCTGCAGTGCTGGCTACTGCGCTGTGACAGGAGCCGCCACTTTGGTGTCACCCCTCAGAGGGTAACACCCGGGTGCGGCCCGCACCCCCCGCACCCACGTTGTGGCGCCACTGCTCCTGCCCCCTCCCCCACCCGTAGCACAAACACCCGCCGCATCCACCCACAACCCGTGGCACTCCCGCCCCCTCCCCCACCCAGAGCACCAACACCCGCGGCAACCAACCGCATTCACCCCCCACCCGCGGCACTCCCACCCTCTCCCCCACCCACAGCACCAACACCCGCGCCACCTACCCGCGGCACCCACCGCATCCACCCCCACCCGCAGCACCAACACCCGCACCACCCGTGGCACTCTGCCCCCTCCCTGCGGCACCCAACGCATCCCCCACATCCGCTCCCACCCGCGGCACTCCCGCCCCCACCCGTAGCTCCCACACCTGCAGCACCCCCGCCCCTCCCCCACCCGCTGCAACCCTGCCCCTCCCCCATACCCACCCTCTCCCCCACCCGCAGCACCAACACCCGCGCCACCTACCCGCGGCACCCACCGCATCCACCCACCACCCGTGGCACTCCACCCCCTCCCCCATCCGCACCACCCGTGGCTCTCTGCCCCCTCCCCCACCCACAGCACCAACACCCGCTTCCCCCCCCTGCGGCACCCAACGCATCCCCCACATCCGCTCCCACCCGTAGCTCCCACACCTGCAGCACCTCCGCCACCCGCTGCAACCCTCCCCCATACCCACCTTTCCCCTCCGCTGCACCCTTCACCCAACCCGCACCACCACCGCATCTGCCCCTCCTGCACCCCCCCCCCCCTCCCCCAACCCTCGGAATCCCAGCAGCTGCCTCCCACCACCCAACTGCACCACCACTGCTCCAGCCCCTGCCCCCCCTCCGCACTTGTCCCCCCACCCATGGCACCACGCCCCCACCCCCCCCCCCACTCCTCCATCCACGGCACTCCCACACCAGCTTCTCCCACACCCACATCACCCCTGCTCCCAACCCCCCACCCATGGCACCCCCGTCCCTCTCCTACGCACAGCACTCCTGCTCCCGCACCCCCACCCCTCCCCTACCTGTAGCACCCGCCCCTGCAACCGTGGCACACTCAAACCCCCCCCCCCCAAATGCACCACACCGGCAAACCGCCCCCTCCCCCACCCTTGGCACCCCCCCACTCCACCCCCATACCCACCTTTCCCCCCGCTACACCCCTGCATCCTCCACTCCACCCGCACCACCACCGCATCTGCCCCTCCTGCACCCACCCCTCCCCCATCCGCAACACCCCTGCTCCTGCACCCCCTCCCCCACCCACACCACCCCCCCAACCCTCGGAACCCCCGCAGCCGCCTTCCACCCCCCATCCGCACCACCACTGCACCCGCCACTGCCCCCCCACACCTGTCCCCCACCCATGGCACAACGCCCCCACGCCCAGAACCTCCCCCCTCCCCTACCCACGGCACTCCCACACCAGCTTCTCCCACAGCCCCCCCAACCCTCCCAAACCCACATCACCTCTGCTCCCAACTCCCCACCCATGGCACCCCGACCCTCCACTACGCACAGCACCCCTGCTCCCGCACCCCCACCCTACCTGCAGCACCCCCCCACCCGCCCCGGCAACCATAGCACCCTCACCCCCAACCGCACCACCCCGGCTAACTGCCCCCTCCCCCACCCGCGGCACCCCGCCCCTCCCCCACTCCACCCCCATACCCACTTCTCCCCCGCTACTCCCCTCCACCCCACCCGCACCACCACCACCACATTTGCCCCTTCTGCACCCTTTCCCATCCGCAACACCCCTGCTCCAGCACCCCTTCCCCCACCCTCGGAAACCCCCGCAGCCGCCTCCCACACCCCAACCGCAGCACTACTGCACCCGTCCCTGCCCCCCGCACCTGTCCCCACACCCATGGCACCACACTCCCACCCGCAGCCCCCCACTCCTCCACCCACGGCACTCCCACACCAGCTTCTCCCACAACCCCTCCCACACCCATATCACCCCTGCTCCCAACCCTCCACCAATGGCACTCCGCCCCTCCCCTACGCACAGGACCCCTGCTCCCCCACCCCCATCCCTATCCTTCCTGCAGCACCACCTGCCCCCGCAACCGTGGCACCCTCACACCCACCCAACCGCACCACCCCGCCAAATAGCCCCCTCCCCCACCCACAGCACCCCTGCACCCGCCCCTCCCCCCCCCAACACCCACGCACCTGCCCCTCCACCACCCGCAACACTACCACAGCCGGCCCTCCCCAACTGCGTTAACCCCGCACCAGCCCATTGTGTATAAGTGGCGCTGCTACCTGTGCACACTGTGTGTATAAGCGGCTCTGCTACCTGTGGGCACTGTGTGTATAAGCGGCTTTGCTACCTGTGGGTATTGTGTGTATACGCCGCTCTGCTACCTGTGGGTATTGTGTGTACACGTGGCTCTGCTACCTGTGCTCATTGTGTGTATAAGCGCCTCTGCTACCTGGGGTATTGTGTGTATAAGCGGCTCTGCTAGCTGTGGGCACTGTGTGTATAAGCGGCTCTGCCCCCTGTGGGTATTGTGTGTATAAGCGGTTCTGCTACCTGTGGGTCATGTGTGTACATGTGGCTGTGCTACCTGTGCCCATTGTGTGTATAAGCGCCTCTGCTACCTGTGGGCACTGTGTGTATAAGCGCCTCTGCTACCTGGGGGTATTGTGTGTATAAGCGGCTCTGCTACCTGTGGGCACTGTGTGTATAAGCGCTTCTGCCTCCTGTGGGTATTGTGTGTATAAGCGGTTCTGCTACCTGTGGGTAATGTGTGTATAAGCGGCTCTGCTACCTGTGGGCATTGTGTGTATAAGCAGTTCTGCTACCTGTGGGTATTGTGTGTATAAGCGGCTCTGCTACCTGTGGGCACTGTGTGTATAAGCGCCTCTGCCCCCTGTGGGTATTGTGTGTATAAGCGGCTCTGTTACCTGTGGCCACTGTGTGTATAAACGGCTCTGCTACCTGTGGGTATTGAGTGTATAAGCGGCTCTGCTACCTGTGGCCATTGTGTGTATAAGCGGCTCTGCTACCTATGGGTATTGTGTGTATAAGCGGCTCTGCTACCTGTGGCCACTGTGTGTATAAGCGGCTCTGCTACCTGTGGGTATTGAGTGTATAAGCGGCTCTGCTACCTGTGGGTATTGAGTGTATAAGCGGCTCTGCTACCTGTGGCCATTGTGTGTATAAGCGGCTCTGCTACCTGTGGCCATTGTGTGTATAAACGGCTCTGCTACTTGTGGGCACTGTGTGTATAAGTGGCTCTGCTACCTCTGGGTATTGTGTGTATAAGCGCCTCTGCTACCTGTGGGCACTGTGTGTATAAGCGCCTCTGCTACCTGGGGGTATTGTGTGAATAAGCGGCTCTGCTACCTGTGGGCACTGTGTGTATAAGCGCCTCTGCCCCCTGTGGGTATTGTGTGTATAAGCGGTTCTGCTACCTGTGGGTAATGTGTGTATAAGCGTCTCTGCTACCTGTGGGTATTGTGTGTATAAGCGGTTCTGCTACCTGTGGGTATTGTGTGTATAAGCGGCTCTGCTACCTGTGGGTATTGTGTGTATAAGCGGCTCTGCTACCTGTGGCCATAGTGTGTATAAGTGGCTCTGCTACCTGTAGCCACTGTGTGTATAAGCGCCTCTGCTACCTGTGGGTATTGTGTGTATAAGCGGCTCTGCTACCTGTGGGTATTGTGTGTATAAGCGGCTCTGCTACCTGTGGCCATTGTGTGTATAAGCGGCTCTGCTACCTGTGGCCACAGCACCTTGGTATCTTATCTACAGTGCATTGCTGTTACTCATCTGGTACTTCATAATGCAGACACTAGCAGTATATACTACACTATGTTATTCATTGTGCCCTGCGGCCACTCTGCACGCCCTCACAAAGGCCTACGCCCCCTTAACAATCGCACGCCCTCCCCCCTTACAATATTTACCCACTGCCATAAAAAAAAAAATCAGGTAATACTCCATGTAATAACAATTATAGCACAGCTGAAGCCCGTGCAGGGGATAATGGATCGTAGCCTCTTGCAATGGTATTTTCTCTCTAACCCCTTGCCTCTCTTTATCCTCTCCCTACCACCCTGACTCTCCCTATCCTTTACCGATCGCACAGCGTTTCTGTACATTCCCTTTCTCCCCCCCCCCCACGCCTCTCTATCTTATCTCAACTGGACACCATTTCTGTATGCCCTCTATACTGCCCTGCGTTTCTGATTCTGTTATCTACCGCCCTGCGCATGTTCAAAGGCGTGCAGAGGTTAACGGGGCGTAGCCCCTAACGACGGTGTGAAGAGCGCCCGTAGGGCGCGATGAATCACCTAGTTACATATATAAAATGTATTATTTAATAATGTGTTTAGAATAATTTATTGTCCTGTTTTTGTAATCATAATTGCCAAGTGCTCTACCTGGTGCAATGTGTATAATGGCGTGCTCTACCTGGTGCAATGTGTATAACGGCATGCTCTACCTGGTGCAATGCGTATAATGGCGTGCTCTACCTGGTGCAATGTGTATAACGGCGTGCTCTACCTGGTGCAATGTGTATAACGGCGTGCTCTACCTGGTGCAATGTGTATAATGGCGTGCTCTACCTGGTGCAATGTGTATATCGGCGTGCTCTACCTGGTGCAATGTGTATAATGGTGTGCTCTACCTGGTGCAATGTGTATAACGGCGTGCTCTACCTGATGCAATGTGTATAACGGCGTGCTCTCCCTGGTGCAATGTGTATAACAACGTGCTCTACCTGGTGCAATGTGTATAACGGCGTGCTCTACCTGGTGCAATGTGTATAACGGCGTGCTCTACCTGGTGCAATGTGTATAACGGCGTGCTCTAACTGGTGCAATGTGTATAATGGCGTGCTCTACCTGGTGCAATGTGTATAACGGCGTGATCTACCTGGTGCAATGCGTATAAAGGTGTGCTCTACCTGGTGCAATGTGTATAACGGCGTGCTCTACCTGGTGCAATGTTTATAACGGCGTACTCTACCTGGTGCAATGTGTATAACGGCGTGCTCTACCTGGTGCAATGTGTATAACGGCGTGCTCTCCCTGGTGCAATGTGTATAACAACGTGCTCTACCTGGTGCAATGTGTATAACGGCGTGCTCTACCTGGTGCAATGCGTATAACGGCGTGCTCTACCTGGTGCAATGCGTATAACGGCGTGCTCTACCTGGTGCAATGTGTATAACGGCGTGCTCTCCCTGGTGCAATGTGTATAACGGCGTGCTCTCCCTGGTGCAATGTGTATAACGGCGTGCTCTACCTGGTGCAATGTGTATAACGGCGTGCTCTCCCTGGTGCAATGTGTATAACGGCGTGCTCTCCCTGGTGCAATGTGTATAACGGCGTGATCTACCTGGTGCAATGCGTATAACGGCGTGCTCTACCTGGTGCAATGCGTATAACGGCGCGCTCTACCTGGTGCAATGCGTATAACGGCATGCTCTACCTGGTGCAATGCGTATAACGGCGTGCTCTACCTGGTGCAATGCGTATAACGGTGTGCTCTACCTGGTGCAATGCGTATAACGGCGTGCTCTACCTGGTGCAATGCGTATAACGGCGTGCTCTACCTGGTGCAATGCGTATAACGGCGTGCTCTACCTGGTGCAATGCGTATAACGGCGTGCTCTACCTGGTGCAATGCGTATAACGGCGTGCTCTACCTGATGCAATGTGTATAACGGCGTGATCTACCTGGTGCAATGTGTATAACGGCGTGCTCTACCTGGTGCAATGTGTATAACGGCGTGATCTACCTGGTGCAATGTGTATAACGGTGTGCTCTACCTGGTGCAATGTGTATAACGGCGTGCTCTACCTGGTGCAATGCGTATAACGGCGTGCTCTACCTGGTGCAATGCGTATAACGGCGTGCTCTACCTGGTGCAATGTGTATAACGGCGTGATCTACCTGGTGCAATGTGTATAGCGGCGTGCTCTACCTGGTGCAATGTGTATAACGGCGTGCTCTCCCTGGTGCAATGCGTATAACGGCGTGCTCTACCTGGTGCAATGTGTATAACGGCGTGATCTACCTGGTGCAATGTGTATAACGGCGTGCTCTACCTGGTGCAATGTGTATAATGGCGTGCTCTACCTGGTGCAATGTGTATGATGGGCTGGAGAATGGGTACTGGTGTGTGCTTTTGGTCGCTGGGGGGTTACGAGCAGGCTGAAGTTTTGCCTAGGGTGACAAGAAACCTTGCACCGGCCCTGACTGGTGCGGTCTAGACCAAACCGGCTACCCGCAGCAAACTCTGCCATTCTGGAACTTGTAGTGCTCATCCCTATCTGGGGGTGTCCTGCTCAGGGGGTTGCCTGTGACAGCTGTCACCGGGGAGGTGAGGAGGGAGAGATCACCGCCTCCCTGTATATTCCGCACTATTACAGTTATTTCCCCATCCCCGGACCATATGGGGAGGCTGTAATCTCTCCCTCTCTGCCTCCCCGGTGACACCTGTGACAGACACTCTCCTGGACGGGACACCAGCTGGATGTGGATGAGCACTACAAGCTCCAGAATGGTAGAATTTGTTGGAAGGAGCCGATCTGGCGTTCCGGAGTCTGGAACATTCTGTTTTTTACCCAATCCAGGCAAGTGATAAAACAGCAGCACAGCAGCCAGACACAGAGTTATACCTACAGTAAGGATGTATGGGTAACAGGTGATACAGGTGTACGGGACATATTACATACCTGCCAATGTGCAGACACAGAGTTATACCTACAGTAAGGATGTATGGGTAACAGGTGATACAGGTGTACGGGACATATTACATACCTGCCAATGTGCAGACACAGAGTTATACCTACAGTAAGGATGTATGGGTAACAGGTGATACAGGTGTACGGGACATATTACATACCTGCCAATGTGCAGACACAGAGTTATACCTACAGTAAGGATGTATGGGTAACAGGTGATACGGGTGTACGGGACATATTACATACCTGCCAATGTGCAGACACAGTGTTATACCTACAGTAAGGATGTATGGGTAACAGGTGATACAGGTGTACGGGACATATTACATACCTGCCAATGTGCAGACACAGAGTTATACCTACAGTAAGGATGTATGGGTAACAGGTGATACAGGTGTACGGGACATATTACATACCTGCCAATGTGCAGACACAGAGTTATACCTACAGTAAGGATGTATGGGTAACAGGTGATACGGGTGTACGTTACATATTACATACCTGCCAATGTGCAGACACAGAGTTATACCTACAGTAAGGATATATGGGTAACAGGTGACACAGGTGTACAGGACATATTACATACCTGCCAATGTGCAGACACAGAGTTATACCTACAGTAAGGATGTATGGGTAACAGGTGACACAGGTGTACGGGACATATTACATACCTGCCAATGTGCAGACACAGAGTTATACCTACAGTAAGGATGTATGGGTAACAGGTGACACAGGTGTACAGGACATATTACATACCTGCCAATGTGCAGACACAGAGTTATACCTACAGTAAGGATGTATGGGTAACAGGTGATACAGGTGTACAGGACATATTACATACCTGCCAATGTGCAGACACAGAGTTATACCTACAGTAAGGATGTATGGGTAACAGGTGATACAGGTGTACAGGACATATTACATACCTGCCAATGTGCAGACACAGAGTTATACCTACAGTAAGGATGTATGGGTAACAGGTGACACAGGTGTACAGGACATATTACATACCTGCCAATGTGCAGACACAGAGTTATACCTACAGTAAGGATGTATGGGTAAAAGGTGATACGGGTGTACGGGACATATTACATACCTGCCAATGTGCAGATACAGAGTTATACCTACAGTAAGGATGTATGGGTAACAGGTGACACAGGTGTACAGGACATATTACATACCTGCCAATGTGCAGTCACAGAGCTATACCTACAGTAAGGATGTATGGGTAACAGGTGACACGGGTGTACGGGACATATTACATACCTGCCAATGTGCAGACACAGAGCTATACCTACAGTAAGGATGTATGGGTAACAGGTGACACGGGTGTACGGGACATATTACATACCTGCCAATGTGCAGACACAGAGTTATACCTACAGTAAGGATGTATGGGTAACAGGTGATACGGGTGTACAGGACATATTACATACCTGCCAATGTGCAGACACAGAGTTATACCTACAGTAAGGATGTATGGGTAACAGGTGATACAGGTGTACGGGACATATTACATACCTGCCAATGTGCAGACACAGAGTTATACCTACAGTAAGGATGTATGGGTAACAGGTGACACAGGTGTACGGGACATATTACATACCTGTATAACGGCGTGCTCTACCTGGTGCAATGTGTATAATGGCGTGCTCTACCTGGTGCAATGTGTATGATGGGCTGGAGAATGGGTACTGGTGTGTGCTTTTGGTCGCTGGGGGGTTACGAGCAGGCTGAAGTTTTGCCTAGGGTGACAAGAAACCTTGCACCGGCCCTGACTGGTGCGGTCTAGACCAAACCGGCTACCCGCAGCAAACTCTGCCATTCTGGAACTTGTAGTGCTCATCCCTATCTGGGGGTGTCCTGCTCAGGGGGTTGCCTGTGACAGCTGTCACCGGGGAGGTGAGGAGGGAGAGATCACCGCCTCCCTGTATATTCCGCACTATTACAGTTATTTCCCCATCCCCGGACCATATGGGGAGGCTGTAATCTCTCCCTCTCTGCCTCCCCGGTGACACCTGTGACAGACACTCTCCTGGACGGGACACCAGCTGGATGTGGATGAGCACTACAAGCTCCAGAATGGTAGAATTTGTTGGAAGGAGCCGGTCTGGCGTTCCGGAGTCTGGAACATTCTGTTTTTTACCCAATCCTGGCAAGTGATAAAACAGCAGCACAGCAGCCAGACACAGAGTTATACCTACAGTAAGGATGTATGGGTAACAGGTGATACAGGTGTACGGGACATATTACATACCTGCCAATGTGCAGACACAGAGTTATACCTACAGTAAGGATGTATGGGGTAACAGGTGATACAGGTGTACGGGACATATTACATACCTGCCAATGTGCAGACACAGAGTTATACCTACAGTAAGGATGTATGGGTAACAGGTGATACAGGTGTACGGGACATATTACATACCTGCCAATGTGCAGACACAGAGTTATACCTACAGTAAGGATGTATGGGTAACAGGTGACACAGGTGTACGGGACATATTACATACCTGCCAATGTGCAGACACAGAGTTATACCTACAGTTAGGATGTATGGGTAACAGGTGATACAGGTGTACAGGGACATATTACATACCTGCCAATGTGCAGACACAGAGTTATACCTACAGTAAGGATGTATGGGTAACAGGTGATACAGGTGTACGGGACATATTACATACCTGCCAATGTGCAGACACAGAGTTATACCTACAGTAAGGATGTATGGGTAACAGGTGATACAGGTGTACAGGACATATTACATACCTGCCAATGTGCAGACACAGAGTTATACCTAAAGTAAGGATGTATGGGTAACAGGTGACACAGGTGTACAGGACATATTACATACCTGCCAATGTGCAGACACAGAGTTATACCTACAGTAAGGATGTATGGGTAAAAGGTGATACGGGTGTACGGGACATATTACATACCTGCCAATGTGCAGATACAGAGTTATACCTACAGTAAGGATGTATGGGTAACAGGTGACACAGGTGTACAGGACATATTACATACCTGCCAATGTGCAGACACAGAGCTATACCTACAGTAAGGATGTATGGGTAACAGGTGACACGGGTTTACGGGACATATTACATACCTGCCAATGTGCAGACACAGAGCTATACCTACAGTAAGGATGTATGGGTAACAGGTGACACGGGTGTACGGGACATATTACAGACCTGCCAATGTGCAGACACAGAGTTATACCTACAGTAAGGATGTATGGGTAACAGGTGATACGGGTGTACAGGACATATTACATACCTGCCAATGTGCAGACACAGAGTTATACCTACAGTAAGGATGTATGGGTAACAGGTGATACAGGTGTACGGGACATATTACATACCTGCCAATGTGCAGACACAGAGTTATACCTACAGTAAGGATGTATGGGTAACAGGTGACACAGGTGTACGGGACATATTACATACCTGCCAATGTGCAGACACAGAGTTATACCTACAGTAAGGATGTATGGGTAACAGGTGATATAGGTGTATAGTACATATTACATACCTGCCAATGTGCAGACACAGAGTTATACCTACAGTAAGGATGTATGGGTAACAGGTGATACAGGTGTATGGGACATATTACATACCTGCCAATGTGCAGATACAGAGTTATACCTACAGTAAGGATGTATGGGTAACAGGTGATACAGGTGTACGGGACATATTACATACCTGCCAATGTGCAGACACAGAGTTATACCTACAGTAAGGATGTATGGGTAACAGGTGATACAGGTGTACAGGACATATTACATACCTGCCAATGTGCAGACACAGAGTTATACCTACAGTAAGGATGTATGGGTAACAGGTGATACAGGTGTACAGGACATATTACATACCTGCCAATGTGCAGACACAGAGTTATACCTACAGTAAGGATGTATGGGTAACAGGTGACACAGGTGTACGGGACATATTACATACCTGCCAATGTGCAGACACAGAGTTATACCTACAGTAAGGATGTATGGGTAACAGGTGACACGGGTGTACGGGACATATTACATACCTGCCAATGTGCAGACACAGAGCTATACCTACAGTAAGGATGTATGGGTAACAGGTGACACGGGTGTACGGGACATATTACATACCTGCCAATGTGCAGACACAGAGTTATACCTACAGTAAGGATGTATGGGTAACAGGTGACACAGGTGTACAGGACATATTACATACCTGCCAATGTGCAGACACAGAGTTATACCTACAGTAAGGATGTATAGGTAACAGGTGGTACGGGTGTACGGGACATATTACATACCTGCCAATGTGCAGACACAGAGTTATACCTACAGTAAGGATGTTTGGGTAACAGGTGATACGGGTGTACGGGACATATTACGTACCTGCCAATGTGCAGACACAGAGTTATACCTACAGTAAGGATGTATGGGTAACAGGTGACACAGGTGTACGGGACATATTACATACCTGCCAATGTGCAGACACAGAGTTATACCTACAGTAAGGATGTATGGGTAACAGGTGACACGGGTGTACGGGACATATTACATACCTGCCAATGTGCAGACACAGAGTTATACCTACAGTAAGGATATATGGGTAACAGGTGACGGGTGTACGGGACATATTACATACCTGCCAATGTGCAGACACAGAGCTATACCTACAGTAAGGATGTATGGGTAACAGGTGACACGGGTGTACGGGACATATTACATACCTGCCAATGTGCAGACACAGAGTTATACCTACAGTAAGGATGTATGGGTAACAGGTGACACAGGTGTACAGGACATATTACATACCTGCCAATGTGCAGACACAGAGTTATACCTACAGTAAGGATGTATGGGTAACAGGTGACATAGGTGTACGGGACATATTACATACCTGCCAATGTGCAGACACAGAGTTATACCTACAGTAAGGATGTATGGGTAACAGGTGATACGGCTGTACGGGACATATTACATACCTGCCAATGTGCAGACACAGAGTTATACCTACAGTAAGGATGTATGGGTAACAGGTGATACGGGTGTACGGGACATATTACGTACCTGCCAATGTGCAGACACAGAGTTATACCTACAGTAAGGATGTATGGGTAACAGGTGATACAGGTGTACGGGACATATTACATACCTGCCAATGTGCAAACACAGAGTTATACCTACAGTAAGGATGTATGGGTAACAGGTGACACGGGTGTACGGGACATATTACATACCTGCCAATGTGCAGACATAGAGTTATACCTACAGTAAGGATGTATGGGTAACAGGTGACACGGGTGTACGGGACATATTACATACCTGCCAATGTGCAGACACAGAGCTATACCTACAGTAAGGATGTATGGGTAACAGGTGACACGGGTGTACGGGACAAATTACATACCTGCCAATGTGCAGACACAGAGTTATACCTACAGTAAGGATGTATGGGTAACAGGTGACACAGGTGTACGGGACATATTACATACCTGCCAATGTGCAGACACAGAGTTATACCTACAGTAAGGATGTATGGGTAACAGGTGATACAGGTGTACGGGACATATTACATACCTGCCAATGTGCAGACACAGAGTTATACCTACAGTAAGGCATACCCTCCAACTGTACCTTTTTAATAGGTACAGTACCTTTTTTTCATGGTCTGTACCGATTTTTGGCTCTTCAAACTTCCATTGAAAGTATAGGAAAAGGGGCGTGGCCACACCCCCCTTTACCTGCGGCCACGCCCCCTTTTCGGGTTTGTACCGATTTTTCAGTGTAAAATGTTGGAGGGTATGGTAAGGATGTATGGGTAACAGGTGATACAGGTGTACAGGACATATTACATACCTGCCAATGTGCAGACACAGAGTTATACCTACAGTAAGGATGTATGGGTAACAGGTGACACAGGTGTACAGGACATATTACATACCTGCCAATGTGCAGACACAGAGTTATACCTACAGTAAGGATGTATGGGTAACAGGTGATACAGGTGTACAGGACATATTACATACCTGCCAATGTGCAGACACAGAGTTATACCTACAGTAAGGATGTATGGGTAACAGGTGATACAGGTGTACAGGACATATTACATACCTGCCAATGTGCAGACACAGAGTTATACCTACAGTAAGGATGTATGGGTAACAGGTGACACAGGTGTACGGGACATATTACATACCTGCCAATGTGCAGACACAGAGTTATACCTACAGTAAGGATGTATGGGTAACAGGTGACACGGGTGTACGGGACATATTACATACCTGCCAATGTGCAGACACAGAGCTATACCTACAGTAAGGATGTATGGGTAACAGGTGACACGGGTGTACGGGACATATTACATACCTGCCAATGTGCAGACACAGAGTTATACCTACAGTAAGGATGTATGGGTAACAGGTGGTACGGGTGTACGGGACATATTACATACCTGCCAATGTGCAGACACAGAGCTATACCTACAGTAAGGATGTATGGGTAACAGGTGACACAGGTGTACGGGACATATTACATACCTGCCAATGTGCAGACACAGAGTTATACCTACAGTAAGGATGTATGGGTAACAGGTGACACAGGTGTACGGGACATATTACATACCTGCCAATGTGCAGACACAGAGCTATACCTACAGTAACGATGTATGGGTAACAGGTGGTACGGGTGTACGGAACATATTACATACCTGCCAATGTGCAGACACAGAGTTATACCTACAGTAAGGATGTTTGGGTAACAGGTGATACGGGTGTACGGGACATATTACGTACCTGCCAATGTGCAGACACAGAGTTATACCTACAGTAAGGATGTATGGGTAACAGGTGACACAGGTGTACGGGACATATTACATACCTGCCAATGTGCAGACACAGAGCTATACCTACAGTAAGGATGTATGGGTAACAGGTGATACGGGTGTACGGGACATATTACATACCTGCCAATGTGCAGACACAGAGTTATACCTACAGTAAGGATGTATGGGTAACAGGTGACACGGGTGTACGGGACATATTACATACCTGCCAATGTGCAGACACAGAGTTATACCTACAGTAAGGATATATGGGTAACAGGTGACGGGTGTACGGGACATATTACATACCTGCCAATGTGCAGACACAGAGCTATACCTACAGTAAGGATGTATGGGTAACAGGTGACACGGGTGTACGGGACATATTACATACCTGCCAATGTGCAGACACAGAGTTATACCTACAGTAAGGATGTATGGGTAACAGGTGACACAGGTGTACGGTACATATTACATACCTGCCAATGTGCTGACACAGAGTTATACCTACAGTAAGGATGTTTGGGTAACAGGTGATACGGGTGTACGGGACATATTACGCACCTGCCAATGTGCAGACACAGAGTTATACCTACAGTAAGGATGTATGGGTAACAGGTGACATAGGTGTACGGGACATATTACATACATGCCAATGTGCAGACACAGAGTTATACCTACAGTAAGGATGTATGGGTAACAGGTGATACGGGTGTATGGGACATATTACGTACCTGCCAATGTGCAGACACAGAGTTATACCTACAGTAAGGATGTATGGGTAACAGGTGATACGGGTGTACGGGAAATATTACATACCTGCCAATGCGCAGACACAGAGCTATACCTACAGTAAGGATGTATGGGTAACAGGTGACACAGGTGTACAGGACATATTACATACCTGCCAATGTGCAGACACAGAGTTATACCTACAGTAAGGATGTATGGGTAACAGGTGACACGGGTGTACGGGACATATTACATACCTGCCAATGTGCAGACACAGAGTTATACCTACAGTAAGGATGTATGGGTAACAGGTGACACGGGTGTACGGGACATATTACATACCTGTCAATGTGCAGACACAGAGCTATACCTACAGTAAGGATGTATGGGTAACAGGTGATACAGGTGTACGGGACATATTACATACCTGCCAATGTGCAGACACAGAGTTATACCTACAGTAAGGATGTATGGGTAACAGGTGATACGGGTGTACAGGACATATTACATACCTGCCAATGTGCAGACACAGAGTTATACCTACAGTAAGGATGTATGGGTAACAGGTAATACAGGTGTACGGGACATATTACGTACCTGCCAATGTGCAGACACAGAGTTATACCTACAGTAAGGATGTATGGGTAACAGGTGACACAGGTGTACGGGACATATTACATACCTGCCAATGTGCAGACACAGAGTTATACCTACAGTAAGGATGTATGGGTAACAGGTGATACGGGTGTACGGGACATATTACATACCTGCCAATGTGCAGACACAGAGTTATACCTACAGTAAGGATGTATGGGTAACAGGTGACACGGGTGTACGGGACATATTACATACCTGCCAATGTGCAGACACAGAGTTATACCTACAGTAAGGATGTATGGGTAACAGGTGATACGGGTGTACGGGACATATTACATACCTGCCAATGTGCAGACACAGAGTAATACCTACAGTAAGGATGTATGGGTAACAGGTGATACGGGTGTACGGGACATATTACATACCTGCCCATGTGCAGACACAGAGTTATACCTACAGTAAGGATGTATGGGTAACAGGTGACACAGGTGTACGGGACATATTACATACCTGCCAATGTGCAGACACAGAGTTATACCTACAGTAAGGATGTATGGGTAACAGGTGACAGGTGTACGGGACATATTACATACCTGCCAATGTGCAGACACAGAGATATACCTACAGTAAGGATGTATGGGTAACAGGTGATACGGGTGTACGGGACATATTACATACCTGCCAATGTGCAGACACAGAGTTATACCTACAGTAAGGATGTATGGGTAACAGGTGACACGGGTGTACGGGACATATTACATACCTGCCAATGTGCAGACACAGAGTTATACCTACAGTAAGGATGTATGGGTAACAGGTGATACGGGTGTACGGGACATATTACATACCTGCCAATGTGCAGACACAGAGTTATACCTACAGTAAGGATGTATGGGTAACAGGTGATACGGGTGTATGGGACATATTACATACCTGCCAATGTGCAGACACAGAGTAATACCTACAGTAAGGATGTATGGGTAACAGGTGATACGGGTGTACGGGACATATTACATACCTGCCAATGTGCAGACACAGAGTTATACCTACAGTAAGGATGTATGGGTAACAGGTGACACAGGTGTACGGGACATATTACATACCTGCCAATGTGCAGACACAGAGTTATACCTACAGTAAGGATGTATGGGTAACAGGTGATACGGGTGTACGGGACATATTACATACCTGCCAATGTGCAGACACAGAGCTATACCTACAGTAAGGATGTATGGGTAACAGGTGACACAGGTGTACGGGACATATTGCATACCTGCCAATGTGCAGACACAGAGTTATACCTACAGTAAGGATGTATGGGTAACAGGTGATACGGGTGTACGGGACATATTACATACCTGCCAATGTACAGACACAGAGTTATACCTACAGTAAGGATGTATGGGTAACAGGTGACACAGATGTACAGGACATATTACATACCTGCCAATGTGCAGACACAGAGTTATACCTACAGTAAGGATGTATGGGTAACAGGTGATACGGGTGTACGGGACATATTACATACCTGCCAATGTGCAGACACAGAGCTATACCTACAGTAAGGATGTATGGGTAACAGGTGACACAGGTGTACGGGACATATTACATACCTGCCAATGTGCAGACACAGAGTAATACCTACAGTAAGGATGTATGGGTAACAGGTGACACGGGTGTACGGGACATATTACATACCTGCCAATGTGCAGACACAGAGTTATACCTACAGTAAGGATGTATGGGTAACAGGTGACACGGGTGTACGGGACATACATACCTGCCAATGTGCAGACACAGAGTTATACCTACAGTAAGGATATATGGGTAACAGGTGATACGGGTGTACAGGACATATTACATACCTGCCAATGTGCAGACACAGAGTTATACCTACAGTAAGGATGTATGGGTAACAGGTGACACGGGTGTACGGGACATATTACATACCTGCCAATGTGCAGACACAGAGTTATACCTACAGTAAGGATGTATGGGTAACAGGTGATACGGGTGTACGGGACATATTACATACCTGCCAATGTGCAGACACAGAGTTATACCTACAGTAAGGATGTATGGGTAACAGGTGACACGGGTGTACGGGACATATTACATACCTGCCAATGTGCAGACACAGAGTTATACCTACAGTAAGGATGTATGGGTAACAGGTGATACAGGTGTACGGGACATATTACATACCTGCCAATGTGCAGACACAGAGTTATACCTACAGTAAGGATGTATGGGTAACAGGTGACACGGGTGTACGGGACATATTACATACCTGCCAATGTGCAGACACAGAGTTATACCTACAGTAAGGATGTATGGGTAACAGGTGACACGGGTGTACGGGACATATTACATACCTGCCAATGTGCAGACACAGAGCTATACCTACAGTAAGGATGTATGGGTAACAGGTGACACAGGTGTATGGGACATATTACATACCTGCCAATGTGCAGACACAGAGTTATACCTACAGTAAGGATGTATGGGTAACAGGTGATACGGGTGTACAGGACATATTACATACCTGCCAATGTGCAGACACAGAGTTATACCTACAGTAAGGATGTATGGGTAACAGGTGATACAGGTGTACGGGACATATTACGTACCTGCCAATGTGCAGACACAGAGTTATACCTACAGTAAGGATGTATGGGTAACAGGTGACACAGGTGTACGGTACATATTACATACCTGCCAATGTGAGACACAGAGTTATACCTACAGTAAGGATGTATGGGTAACAGGTGATACGGGTGTACGGGACATATTACATACCTGCCAATGTGCAGACACAGAGTTATACCTACAGTAAGGATGTATGGGTAACAGGTGATACAGGTGTACGGGACATATTACATACCTGCCAATGTGCAGACACAGAGTTATACCTACAGTAAGGATGTATGGGTAACAGGTGACACAGGTGTACGGGACATATTACATACCTGCCAATGTGCAGACACAGAGTTATACCTACAGTAAGGATGTATGGGTAACAGGTGATACAGGTGTACGGGACATATTACATACCTGCCAATGTGCAGACACAGAGTTATACCTACAGTAAGGATGTATGGGTAACAGGTAATACAGGTGTACAGGACATATCACATACCTGCCAATGTGCAGACACAGAGTTAAACCTACAGTAAGGATGTATGGGTAACAGGTGATACAGGTGTACAGGACATATTACATACCTGCCAATGTGCAGACACAGAGTTATACCTACAGTAAGGATGTATGGGTAACAGGTGACACAGGTGTACGGGACATATTACATACCTGCCAATGTGCAGACACAGAGTTATACCTACAGTAAGGATGTATGGGTAACAGGTGACACGGGTGTACGGGACATATTACATACCTGCCAATGTGCAGACACAGAGTTATACCTACAGTAAGGATGTATGGGTAACAGGTGACATGGGTGTACGGGACATATTACATACCTGCCAATGTGCAGACACAGAGTTATACCTACAGTAAGGATGTATGGGTAACAGGTGACACAGGTGTACGGGACATATTACATACCTGCCAATGTGCAGACACAGAGTTATACCTACAGTAAGGATGTATGGGTAACAGGTGACACAGGTGTACGGGACATATTACATACCTGCCAATGTGCAGACACAGAGTTATACCTACAGTAAGGATGTATGGGTAACAGGTGATACAGGTGTACAGGACATATTACATACCTGCCAATGTGCAGACACAGAGTTATACCTACAGTAAGGATGTATGGGTAACAGGTGATACAGGTGTACAGGACATATTACATACCTGCCAATGTGCAGACACAGAGTTATACCTACAGTAAGGATGTATGGGTAACAGGTGATACAGGTGTACAGGACATATTACATACCTGCCAATGTGCAGACACAGAGTTATACCTACAGTAAGGATGTATGGGTAACAGGTGACACAGGTGTACGGGACATATTACATACCTGCCAATGTGCAGACACAGAGTTATACCTACAGTAAGGATGTATGGGTAACAGGTGACACGGGTGTACGGGACATATTACATACCTGCCAATGTGCAGACACAGAGCTATACCTACAGTAAGGATGTATGGGTAACAGGTGACACGGGTGTACGGGACATATTACATACCTGCCAATGTGCAGACACAGAGTTATACCTACAGTAAGGATGTATGGGTAACAGGTGACACAGGTGTACAGGACATATTACATACCTGCCAATGTGCAGACACAGAGTTATACCTACAGTAAGGATGTATAGGTAACAGGTGGTACGGGTGTACGGGACATATTACATACCTGCCAATGTGCAGACACAGAGTTATACCTACAGTAAGGATGTTTGGGTAACAGGTGATACGGGTGTACGGGACATATTACGTACCTGCCAATGTGCAGACACAGAGTTATACCTACAGTAAGGATGTATGGGTAACAGGTGACACAGGTGTACGGGACATATTACATACCTGCCAATGTGCAGACACAGAGTTATACCTACAGTAAGGATGTATGGGTAACAGGTGACACGGGTGTACGGGACATATTACATACCTGCCAATGTGCAGACACAGAGTTATACCTACAGTAAGGATGTATGGGTAACAGGTGACACGGGTGTACGGGACATATTACATACCTGCCAATGTGCAGACACAAAGTTATACCTACAGTAAGGATGTATGGGTAACAGGTGATACAGGTGTACGGGACATATTACATACCTGCCAATGTGCAGACACAGAGTTATACCTACAGTAAGGATGTATGGGTAACAGGTGATACAGGTGTACAGGACATATTACATACCTGCCAATGTGCAGACACAGAGTTATACCTACAGTAAGGATGTATGGGTAACAGGTGATACAGGTGTACAGGACATATTACATACCTGCCAATGTGCAGACACAGAGTTATACCTACAGTAAGGATGTATGGGTAACAGGTGATACAGGTGTACAGGACATATTACATACCTGCCAATGTGCAGACACAGAGTTATACCTACAGTAAGGATGTATGGGTAACAGGTGACACAGGTGTACGGGACATATTACATACCTGCCAATGTGCAGACACAGAGTTATACCTACAGTAAGGATGTATGGGTAACAGGTGACACGGGTGTACGGGACATATTACATACCTGCCAATGTGCAGACACAGAGTTATACCTACAGTAAGGATGTTTGGGTAACAGGTGATACGGGTGTACGGGACATATTACGTACCTGCCAATGTGCAGACACAGAGTTATACCTACAGTAAGGATGTATGGGTAACAGGTGACATAGGTGTACGGGACATATTACATACATACCAATGTGCAGACACAGAGTTATACCTACAGTAAGGATGTATGGGTAACAGGTGATACGGGTGTATGGGACATATTACGTACCTGCCAATGTGCAGACACAGAGTTATACCTACAGTAAGGATGTATGGGTAACAGGTAATACGGGTGTACGGGAAATATTACATACCTGCCAATGTGCAGACACAGAGCTATACCTACAGTAAGGATGTATGGGTAACAGGTGACACAGGTGTACAGGACATATTACATACCTGCCAATGTGCAGACACAGAGTTATACCTACAGTAAGGATGTATGGGTAACAGGTGACACGGGTGTACGGGACATATTACATACCTGCCAATGTGCAGACACAGAGTTATACCTACAGTAAGGATGTATGGGTAACAGGTGACACGGGTGTACGGGACATATTACATACCTGCCAGTGTGCAGACACAGAGCTATACCTGTAATGTCCAAGTGGGGATTGGATGGAATGTCTTGGGTTGATAAGAACTTCTGTAGACAACTTTACCTTTCGTTCATGTATTTAATAAGCAATTTCTTAAATTTATAGAATGCAATGTTGACTTGCACGGTTATAAATTTTGGCAACAATTAATATACAATGTAACTGGATTAATTTATAGAATACTCTCACCCAAATTAACGTATATTTATTATACTGCTCCTGGTATTGTTCTCTTTTTCTGCACAAACTGGTTCCTAGATCTCAGTTGTAAAACACAATGCATTGGTTCCATTTAACACTTCAATGAACAGGTGTAAACTTTCAATAATATAAGATTTACATAACTCCTTTTAAACTTATAAATAACACTGTATCATTTATACCAATGTACTATATAAAGCATAGATAAACACAGAGTCTACTTTTTGTTATTAAATATATATATATATATATATTGTGCTGTCCCTCAGTTCAGATGAGGTGGGATACCAAGAAATCTCATTAGTCTTCTATGCGCACAATTGAAAATGAAGCTGTGGCTTACACGACTGATTCCTAAACTGCCGCTGTATCTCAATTATCAGAAGTGGTCGCTGCACTCTAAGGCTCTTGAACGGTGCAAACCCGGGTTCGTTAGTGCAGTTTTATGTATTTTCTGTCTATTCTCTGAAGGCCGTAGATCAAACTGACGTAGATAAATACGGTCCGCCCTTTTTCTACTTAGGGTTGTACTATTATATTCCAGTGGAACAGGTTTTCACTCCGACTTCTATAAAGTCGCTCAAGGTACCTATATGACGGTGAGGTTATCCTTATTAATCCTGATAATCGCCCATAAGCTAATACGATGGTTCAGAAATTATAGGTTAAGCAATTTCCGTTCTTCCTCTGGGGACACTGTCTACTTATTAATATTCTTCTTGACAGAGATAGAAGGAAACATTAATTGCACTTTTAAATTCTGAGAAATACTGAACCCGAGAATACAAGTCTACTGCCATACATCGATATCCTGACTTAGGCTGTGCGGAGGTGTATTTCACTTTACTATTGGCCAGATATAACCAACATAACATCTATTCCAGTGTGCTTTAAATAGCCTTTCTTTCAGTCACTGCTGGGAGTTAATGTACTTAAACTCTGTCTGAAGAGTTCCCATCTGTCCCTCCTTAGGCTGCAGTTATTATGTATCAACCAGTCTGCTAACTGGGACTATGCTCATAGTTCTGACTGTGCAGGGTTAATAGAGGTTACCTTCTGATGCTGCTGTCGATCACCAGTAGGCCGCTCCCCCGCACCTTGTTAATAGGCTCCAGCACTTACTCCTCCCGCCTCTTGGGCGGATCGATTCTCCGCCTCTTGCTGATGTCACCCGGGCTTCCCAGCGTCTCTCAGCTACAGGTACGTGCTCCTCCGCGTCTTACTCTCTGAAGGGACCGGAGGTCACCGCCGCCTCGCACTCTCGTTGGGACGGTCCCTCCTGTACCAGCTCCGGGAACGACTCGTGCCTCTTGCGCAGCTCCCCTCCTTTTATATCCCCCCAGTCGTCATCGTGGTCTCCAACCGCCCGCCGCGAGCAGCCCGTGTGTCTCTCCTGCCCGCGCTAGCAGACCGTTCGTCTCGTGCAGGGAACTTATCCAGCCTAAGCTCCCTTGCATACGGCTTTGCTCACTCGCCTGCCACATGCTGGGAGTCACCATCTCCAATGCTTTCCCCTTTTTCCTTCCATAAGGGGGAAGTCCATAGCCCTATATCTTCCTCTATAAGGGCACTAATGTTGTAAAATTATATACAGCATATATAACCAATAAGGTGTCAAACATTATATACAGCATATATAACCAATAGGGTGTCACATATACCCCTCCTAAAAAGATGCGTGTCCTCACGCATAACAATTTTAACTTATACTGTTACAATTATAAGTTCCCCCAATGGTAACAACTTTATATTGGGTACGTATAGATTTTCTTAACCCATTAGATACGGTATCTCCAGGGTAGAACACCCTTGGTGCTACATTCCGACCGTCTGACTATTAAGCCAGTACTATTTTCCTCAGTGTAATTAATCTCATTTTCTACAGTTTGCTCTACTTGAGGTGAGGGAGTTACGCATCTAGCAATACTCAAGGGAACAGTCCCACACATATACATCAGTAAGTCTATGGGGCTTTTAAAAGGATTCTTCTCAGAGGACCTATATTCTTTAGTGCTAATTGCACTTTTGGGTAGAGAGTCAGTAACCTCTCCGGTGCATATTTTCAACTGCTCTCGAGGTACTATACTGACAGGCCCGTCGTCACTTTTCTTAATTTGATAGGCATAAAAGTTATTGGACGGAACTCCAACTACAACATATGGAGTCTCTTCCCACAAAGTGTCTAACTTACTGGATCGGTGATTCTTTCTTTTCCAGACTTTGTCTCCCATTTGTAACGGAGTTGCTCTAGCATCAGCATTATAATTTCTCTCTTGTCGTTGGTGTACTATTTCCATACGCTTTTCCACAATCTCTCTAGCAGTCTCCATACGACGTTGATGTTCGTCAACCCAATTGGTCGAAGGAGTCACCGTCTCAGTCACTCCGGGGTTCAACTCTAAATCTTTTGGTAATCTCCCCTGTCGTCCAAACATTAAATAGAAAGGCGTAAAACCGGTGGAGCAATGATCGGTGTTGTTGTACAAATACGCTAATTCCGGTAATAAGGAAGGCCATTGTGAGCGCTTTTCCACGGAAAGGCTTCTGAGCATCCCGATTATAGTCTGGTTTGCCCTCTCACACAACCCATTACACTGTGGATGATAAGCTGTCGTATGTAACTTTTTGCAACCGTACAGGGCGCATAGTTCCTGGAACATCTGCGATTCGAATGCTGGTCCTTGATCTGTCAATATTTGGTCAGGAAATCCATATGGGCGACCGAAGTACTTTAGGAACATTGCAGCCGTCGTTCTGGCGGTTATATCTCTCACTGGGACAACAACCAGGAATTTACTAAAATGATCAATAATGGTCAAAGCGTACTGGAACCCATTTGAGTTAGGATCGAGCTTTACGTGGTCTAATGCTACCAGTTCCAATGGACGGTTGCTGATTATTGGATGTAAGGGATCCTTTTGACTGGATTTTGGAAATTTCGTAAGACTGCACGCCACGCAGTCACGGCACCATCGTTCAATGTCCACCTTCATTCCAGGCCAGAAGCACCTTTTCCTTAATACAGCCTCAGTTTTCTTGGAGCCAAAGTGACCAGACTGATCATGGTAGGCTTTGAGCAGGAATTCAACCCATTGTCTGGGGACAATTATTTGTGTAATTTGCTGATGTGTTCCGGGATCAAGACTAATCCGGACTAAAAGTCCCCGTCGGAATGTCAAGCGGTCCCGGTGCCTCAGTAATTTAACTAACTCTGGACTGGCGGCTTCTCTCTGAGCCTTGGTGAGTTGACCATTCCGCAAAATTAGATCCGATAGCTCTTGTATCACCTGACTCTCTTTCTGTATAGTATCCCAATCGACATGCTGTAAATTGTCATAAGAACTTTCGGGTTCCCCTACCCCTTCGACAGCTACAGGGTCAGAAGTCACCACTGGTGGTCCGGGTTGTAGAAGCTGGAATAATGGAATTTCTACCTCCTCAGCCCAGTCCTTTTCTTCTTCCGCGAGGTCACTAGTCGGCAGTCGTGACAACGCATCGGCATTAGTGTTAGATTTCCCGTTGCGGTAGGTGACAGTATAGCGAAAGTTAGCTAATCGGGATAACCACCTTTGTTCCAATGCTCCCAAACGGGCATTAGATAAATGGGCCAATGGATTATTATCTGTCACAATAACAAAGGGCGTGGCAATCAGGTAGTTTCTGAATTTCTCGGTGACAGCCCAGATGAGAGCGAGAAGTTCTAACTTAAACGTACTGTAATTTTCATTGTTTCGTTCTGTTTTTCTCAGACCTCGGCTGGCATAAGCAATGACTCTCTCCTGACCACCCTGCACTTGGGATAATACGGCCCCTAATCCTTGGTGGCTGGCATCTGTATATACTCGAAAAGGTCTCTCGTAGTCCGGGTATGCTAGGAGCGGAGCCTCAGTCAGTGACAACTTTAATTGTTCGAACGAATTCCGTTGTACCTCTGTCCATGTTACCGGAGAGGTACTCCTCTTTTCCTGTCCTGATTTTCCCCGTAAAAGTTCATGTAATGGGGCTGCTATTCTGGCGAATTGTTCAATGAATCGTCGGTAATAGCCGACAAATCCCAAGAAACTACGGACATCCTTTATTGTTCTGGGGGTGGCCCAGTCTCGCACCACTCGAATCTTCTCAGGGTCTGGTCTTACTCCTTCAGCGCTGACTATGTGTCCTAAATACTGCACCTTTGGTTTCAATAGGTGACACTTGGATGGTTTAAGTTTCAGTCCGCACTTGGTCAGAAGAGTGAATACATCATCTAGGTGTTGAAGATGTTCCTCGTAACTTTTGGAGAAAATGATGATGTCATCTAAGTACAATAGAACCATTTCAAAATTACAATGGCCAAGACAGTGCTCCATTACCCGCTGGAAAGTGGCTGGAGCATTGCAAAGGCCAAAAGGCATCCTGTCAAATTCGAAGAGGCCCTTTGGAGTTGTAAAAGCCGTCTTCTCTCGGTCTTCCGGGGCCATAGGTATCTGCCAATATCCGCTGGTCAGGTCGAGCGTCGAGAAGTATCTTGCTGTCTTCAACGCAGTCAGCGACTCCTCGATCCGGGGCAGCGGGTAAGCATCTTTATGGGTTACCGCATTCAATTTTCGGTAGTCAACACAGAACCGTAAACTACCATCCTTTTTCCTTACAATTACTATGGGTGCCGCCCATGGGCTGTGACTCTCATGAATCACCCCTGACTCCTTCATCTCTGTAAGCATTTTCCGCACAGGCTGATACAATGCTGGTGGTAGAGGCCGATGCCTCTCTTTAATGGGAGGACTAGCCCCGGTAGAGATGTGGTGATAAATGTTCTCCGCTTTCCCAAAGTCAGACGGATGCTGACTAAAAGTTCTTGCATTCTTCTGAACAACTTGAAGCACGCCCTCCCGTTGCTCTAGCGAGGTATCCGCGTCTCCAATTTGAATTTCCTTCCACCACGGAGTCTCACAATTAGTTGTTATCTGGTGCACCACTGGTACGTTGTCTACGAACACATCTTGGAAATGTATGGGAACTATCCGGGCTACTGGGCAATTCCTAAACAGTTTTATGGGATAACTGTGTGGATTCAAAATGCGGACTGGTACCCTGCCACTCTCGACTTTTGCTAAAGTCCGCGCTACAGCGAAAGGATATTTCCCTTCTTGATCACAAGGTTCTAGAATAGCCTCGTAATCTTGCCCACCGGGTCCGATTCTTGCCTTGCACCAGATGACATATTCAGCATTGGGCCTTAAAAGTAGAGGCCTATTGTCAGTGAATCTAGCCTTTCCTACTTCCCCCCAGGCATTAACGAATTTCATTTGTCCTACAAGCAGACGCACCGTCTGTTGCATAGCCTTCCGTTCTTTGAGGGTGGCTGACTGCATCTCGCCATGGAGCACCTCTACCAGCTCCTCGGGGCAATTTCTAAGAATATTCATTCCCAGAATAATGGGAGGTAGATGTTCATTATAAGTAGATGTGACCAAACATCCTTGTCTTTCGAGTCTTGCTTTGCCGATGCAGAAATTGGCCTCCCAATAACCACTATATTGAATCTGTTGACCATTGCTGGCTAAAAGTTGCAGCCATGTCATTGGTGGAGTCACTATTTCTTGTTCATCCCAGTACTTCAAAAATTCCGTGATCCGGATTGTTGTGACTTGTGACCCAGTGTCTAGAAGAGCCGGAATGACTATCCCGTTGACACTGATTTTCAAGTGGGGACACTCTCCAACATAGCGGGGCCACCACTCTTGAGATGGGGGACCTACTGGTGTGACTCCTCCCGAGGATCGGTCCGTTGCCTCGGGACCTCTTCGTTTAAACCCTCGCTAGTACAGTTTCTTTCAATGTGTCCACCCTGCTGACATCGTCTACAAATAGGTCGACTTTGGGCATCGAATTTATCAGTTGCTCGTCGACCAGATTCACGTGGAACCTCCCAACGCATTCGGTTTCTCCCACCACGGTCTTGCGGCCATTCTCGACGTCTGTTTCCAGCCTGTTCCTGTCGAATTTCTTTCACCTCACGTCCCAGTTCTGACATATTCCGCACTAGTTCAGAGATCTTATCTGTAAGGATTCCCATGGGGTCCTGTCCAGATTGTGTTTGTTGGGCCACTGCACCTTTAGATAGCATGTATTCCACCTTCATAACTTGTCCGATGTTTTCTGAGTGTTCATCCTCCAGAGTTTCAGGGTCCGCCTCATAATCTGCATCCATTGTGGGGTTAAGGCCAAGGATCTGTAACACTTCTTCCTTGAATTCAGAAAACGAGCATTTTGGGTGCTGACGCCTCCACATCCGAAGCTGAGCTCGCATGGCTTCCTCACGGGCCCCTTCGATAAACAAATTAATCAGCGTCTCATCTTCTTGTATTTCTCCACTCGAATCTTTGGCCTTTATGGCTCGCATAGCCTCCTGAAGCCCCAAGGCAAAATCTCTCATTGATTCGCGCGGTCGCTGTTTTCGCGCATAAAGGCGGCCTTTGAGTTCGGCGACTGTTCGCGAATCGTAGATGCTGGCTAATTTTTTAAAGATGCTGTCAACGGTTCTCCTTTCTTCCTCTGACCATGCTTTCACCTCGCGGCATGCAGATCCTTTCAACTGTCCCACTACTATTTCCACTTGTTGAGCATCCCTCAGTGGATATAGTCGAAACATCGCTTGCATTTTATCCTTAAATTCCTTAAATGTACAGGTGCCCGATGTTAGATTATCTCCAGCGAACGTTGGTAGCCACGGCGCGCCAAAGTAGTACGGCATTGTGATAGGTGATGGTGTCTCCATTGTGGTTGTTGCTCTCCTACTGGGTGATGGATTTATCGCCGGTAACAACCTTCGACCTGATGCTGATGTGGGAGTCTGAGGATTCGACATTATTTAAATTTGTCCGTATCCTGTTCGCTGACGCCAATTTTTGGAATGTCCAAGTGGGGATTGGATGGAATGTCTTGGGTTGATAAGAACTTCTGTAGACAACTTTACCTTTCGTTCATGTATTTAATAAGCAATTTCTTAAATTTATAGAATGCAATGTTGACTTGCACGGTTATAAATTTTGGCAACAATTAATATACAATGTAACTGGATTAATTTATAGAATACTCTCACCCAAATTAACGTATATTTATTATACTGCTCCTGGTATTGTTCTCTTTTTCTGCACAAACTGGTTCCTAGATCTCAGTTGTAAAACACAATGCATTGGTTCCATTTAACACTTCAATGAACAGGTGTAAACTTTCAATAATATAAGATTTACATAACTCCTTTTAAACTTATAAATAACACTGTATCATTTATACCAATGTACTATATAAAGCATAGATAAACACAGAGTCTACTTTTTGTTATTAAATATATATATATATATATATTGTGCTGTCCCTCAGTTCAGATGAGGTGGGATACCAAGAAATCTCATTAGTCTTCTATGCGCACAATTGAAAATGAAGCTGTGGCTTACACGACTGATTCCTAAACTGCCGCTGTATCTCAATTATCAGAAGTGGTCTTTGCACTCTAAGGCTCTTGAACGGTGCAAACCCGGGTTCGTTAGTGCAGTTTTATGTATTTTCTGTCTATTCTCTGAAGGCCGTAGATCAAACTGACGTAGATAAATACGGTCCGCCCTTTTTCTACTTAGGGTTGTACTATTATATTCCAGTGGAACAGGTTTTCACTCCGACTTCTATAAAGTCGCTCAAGGTACCTATATGACGGTGAGGTTATCCTTATTAATCCTGATAATCGCCCATAAGCTAATACGATGGTTCAGAAATTATAGGTTAAGCAATTTCCGTTCTTCCTCTGGGGACACTGTCTACTTATTAATATTCTTCTTGACAGAGATAGAAGGAAACATTAATTGCACTTTTAAATTCTGAGAAATACTGAACCCGAGAATACAAGTCTACTGCCATACATCGATATCCTGACTTAGGCTGTGCGGAGGTGTATTTCACTTTACTATTGGCCAGATATAACCAACATAACATCTATTCCAGTGTGCTTTAAATAGCCTTTCTTTCAGTCACTGCTGGGAGTTAATGTACTTAAACTCTGTCTGAAGAGTTCCCATCTGTCCCTCCTTAGGCTGCAGTTATTATGTATCAACCAGTCTGCTAACTGGGACTATGCTCATAGTTCTGACTGTGCAGGGTTAATAGAGGTTACCTTCTGATGCTGCTGTCGATCACCAGTAGGCCGCTCCCCCGCACCTTGTTAATAGGCTCCAGCACTTACTCCTCCCGCCTCTTGGGCGGATCGATTCTCCGCCTCTTGCTGATGTCACCCGGGCTTCCCAGCGTCTCTCAGCTACAGGTACGTGCTCCTCCGCGTCTTACTCTCTGAAGGGACCGGAGGTCACCGCCGCCTCGCACTCTCGTTGGGACGGTCCCTCCTGTACCAGCTCCGGGAACGACTCGTGCCTCTTGCGCAGCTCCCCTCCTTTTATATCCCCCCAGTCGTCATCGTGGTCTCCAACCGCCCGCCGCGAGCAGCCCGTGTGTCTCTCCTGCCCGCGCTAGCAGACCGTTCGTCTCGTGCAGGGAACTTATCCAGCCTAAGCTCCCTTGCATACGGCTTTGCTCACTCGCCTGCCACATGCTGGGAGTCACCATCTCCAATGCTTTCCCCTTTTTCCTTCCATAAGGGGGAAGTCCATAGCCCTATATCTTCCTCTATAAGGGCACTAATGTTGTAAAATTATATACAGCATATATAACCAAT
Source organism: Pseudophryne corroboree (assembly GCF_028390025.1). Taxonomy (NCBI): domain Eukaryota; kingdom Metazoa; phylum Chordata; class Amphibia; order Anura; family Myobatrachidae; genus Pseudophryne; species Pseudophryne corroboree. The sequence continues at coordinate 4,631,498 of NC_086454.1, forward strand.
AAGGTGTCAAACATTATATACAGCATATATAACCAATAGGGTGTCACATACCTACAGTAAGGATGTATGGGTAACAGGTGACACAGGTGTACGGGACATATTACATACCTGCCAATGTGCAGACACAGAGTTATACCTACAGTAAGGATGTATGGGTAACAGGTGACACGGGTGTACGGGACTGTGGCCGGAGAGACCAACCAGCCACACGTGCGGCACTGAAGGGGTTAACCCCTAGTGCCCGGCGCCCTTAACAGGACAATGGGCGCTTGGCGCCACTTTAAAACTGTGCACTGGTGCTAAGCGCCATCTTTAAATATAGTGTGGGTGCTAGGCACCGGGTATTTAAGAATATATTTAATACTGTGTTTTCACCAATGTTATATTTAAGGCAATAGGCACAGTTGTAAGATTGCACATTTACATTGCAGCAAATGCCAGCACTTAGAAGGAATGTGTAAGCTGTGTTGGTTTTAAAATGCATTTACGTTTGAGGACAAATGGCTTGGAAGCTTCTCACCTAGGAATTGAGATGCTGATGACCCTGGCACCTGGAAAGGGGTGTATAGACAAGCCATTTCTTTGAGATTGAGATGTGTCTCTGTGTAACGTTATAGACACATGCAGGTGAAAGGATTTGTTGCTGTCTTCTCTGAATATTGAGTGAACTGGGTTTGCATGGAGATGTTAGAGAGACAGGAACATGTTAATCAGATTGTGTTTTACAAATGCAAACTAGTGGGTTTCGTGTAACAACAGTTTGATGTAACATTTCTTAGGCTGCATTATGTGTGATGCAGATTATGTTTAATTTACAGTATAAGAACGTTGTCTATGTGTGAGAGGGTGAATGCAATTGAAATGCAAGTTACATTTACATTTGTGAAAGAGACAGGAAGATGGTAATCAGATTGTGTCTGGGAAAGCCACTGGTTTGGTTATATATGAAGAGGAGCAGAACATTGCTTTATCTAATTCTTAACTTTTTAAATGTAAACTTGTATTTCTTTATATTTTCTGCAATAACCTGATTGGTTGGAGAAGACAGGGAGGGCTTACCCCCCTGTGGTACTGTGTGTAGAACTGAGATAAAAAGAGGATGCCTGTGAGCCTCCAAGTGATTTGTAACATCTTCTTCTGCTGAAAAGATCTTGATTGTATGCTGTTGCCCCTAGCAATAGGGAGGAGCCTTTTTAAAGGTTATTTGAGCAATAAACACCTTTGCCTCAAGAAGACTGCTTCATCTTGTGACCAACAGGGTTAGGCCAAACCTAGCCCCGTTCTCCGGCTGTCCAGGGAAGCACCTGACGTCTCCAAGCTCCGCCTTCCGCCAGCTACCGGTAGAGGCCTAGCAAGTGGCTAGTGGGGATTCGTCGACACCACACAGGTGTTGCAAAGCAGTGCGTGGGCACGTACAGAGCAGAACCGTGGTTCCAAACGCCAAGGCAGGTTAGGAGTTTGGTGGTGGCAGCGAGAACCCGCCCACAGCGCAGTGGGTGGAGTCAGTAACAGGCGGTTACTGACGGTAAGCGGGAATCCCCTATGTGGTCAGGCCTCGTGCGGCTTGACCTTCCATTCTGTGCGCAGTCAACGGGACGCGGAAGCTGCGAGTGCTTCCGTACGGTATCGTCCTGTCACAGGGACATATTACATACCTGCCAATGTGCAGACACAGAGTTATACCTACAGTAAGGATGTATGGGTAACAGGTGACACGGGTGTACGGGACATATTACATACCTGCCAATGTGCCGACACAAAGCTATACCTACAGTAAGGATGTATGGGTAACAGGTGACACAGGTGTATGGGACATATTACATACCTGCCAATGTGCAGACACAGAGTTATACCTACAGTAAGGATGTATGGGTAACAGGTGATACGGGTGTACAGGACATATTACATACCTGCCAATGTGCAGACACAGAGTTATACCTACAGTAAGGATGTATGGGTAACAGGTAATACAGGTGTACGGGACATATTACGTACCTGCCAATGTGCAGACACAGAGTTATACCTACAGTAAGGATGTATGGGTAACAGGTGACACAGGTGTACGGGACATATTACATACCTGCCAATGTGCAGACACAGAGTTATACCTACAGTAAGGATGTATGGGTAACAGGTGATACGGGTGTACGGGACATATTACATACCTGCCAATGTGCAGACACAGAGTTATACCTACAGTAAGGATGTATGGGTAACAGGTGACACGGGTGTACGGGACATATTACATACCTGCCAATGTGCAGACACAGAGTTATACCTACAGTAAGGATGTATGGGTAACAGGTGATACGGGTGTACGGGACATATTACATACCTGCCAATGTGCAGACACAGAGTAATACCTACAGTAAGGATGTATGGGTAACAGGTGATACGGGTGTACGGGACATATTACGTACCTGCCCATGTGCAGATACAGAGTTATACCTACAGTAAGGATGTATGGGTAACAGGTGACAGGTGTACGGGACATATTACATACCTGCCAATGTGCAGACACAGAGATATACCTACAGTAAGGATGTATGGGTAACAGGTGATACGGGTGTACGGGACATATTACATACCTGCCAATGTGCAGACACAGAGTTATACCTACAGTAAGGATGTATGGGTAACAGGTGATACGGGTGTATGGGACATATTACATACCTGCCAATGTGAAGACACAGAGTAATACCTACAGTAAGGATGTATGGGTAACAGGTGATACGGGTGTACGGGACATATTACATACCTGCCAATGTGCAGACACAGAGTTATACCTACAGTAAGGATGTATGGGTAACAGGTGACACAGGTGTACGGGACATATTACATACCTGCCAATGTGCAGACACAGAGTTATACCTACAGTAAGGATGTATGGGTAACAGGTGATACGGGTATACGGGACATATTACATACCTGCCAATGTGCAGACACAGAGCTATACCTACAGTAAGGATGTATGGGTAACAGGTGACACAGGTGTACGGGACATATTGCATACCTGCCAATGTACAGACACAGAGTTATACCTACAGTAAGGATGTATGGGTAACAGGTGACACAGATGTACAGGACATATTACATACCTGCCAATGTGCAGACACAGAGTTATACCTACAGTAAGGATGTATGGGTAACAGGTGACACAGATGTACAGGACATATTACATACCTGCCAATGTGCAGACACAGAGTTATACCTACAGTAAGGATGTATGGGTAACAGGTGACACAGGTGTACAGGACATATTACATACCTGCCAATGTGCAGACACAGAGTTATACCTACAGTAAGGATGTATGGGTAACAGGTGATACGGGTGTACGGGACATATTACATACCTGCCAATGTGCAGACACAGAGCTATACCTACAGTAAGGATGTATGGGTAACAGGTGACACAGGTGTACGGGACATATTACATACCTGCCAATGTACAGACACAGAGTTATACCTACAGTAAGGATGTATGGGTAACAGGTGACACAGATGTACAGGACATATTACATACCTGCCAATGTGCAGACACAGAGTTATACCTACAGTAAGGATGTATGGGTAACAGGTGATACGGGTGTACGGGACATATTACATACCTGCCAATGTACAGACACAGAGTTATACCTACAGTAAGGATGTATGGGTAACAGGTGACACAGGTGTACGGGACATATTACATACCTGCCAATGTGCAGACACAGAGTAATACCTACAGTAAGGATGTATGGGTAACAGGTGACACGGGTGTACGGGACATATTACATACCTGCCAATGTGCAGACACAGAGTTATACCTACAGTAAGGATGTATGGGTAACAGGTGACACGGGTGTACGGGACATATTACATACCTGCCAATGTGCAGACACAGAGCTATACCTACAGTAAGGATGTATGGGTAACAGGGGACACAGGTGTACGGGACATATTACATACCTGCCAATGTGCAGACACAGAGTTATACCTACAGTAAGGATGTATGGGTAACAGGTGACACGGGTGTACGGGACATATTACATACCTGCCAATGTGCAGACACAGAGTTATACCTACAGTAAGGATGTATGGGTAACAGGTGACACGGGTGTACGGGACATATTACATACCTGCCAATGTGCAGACACAGAGCTATACCTACAGTAAGGATGTATGGGTAACAGGTGACACAGGTGTATGGGACATATTACATACCTGCCAATGTGCAGACACAGAGTTATACCTACAGTAAGGATGTATGGGTAACAGGTGACACGGGTGTACAGGACATATTACATACCTGCCAATGTACAGACACAGAGTTATACCTACAGTAAGGATGTATGGGTAACAGGTGATACAGGTGTACGGGACATATTACGTACCTGCCAATGTGCAGACACAGAGTTATACCTACAGTAAGGATGTATGGGTAACAGGTGACACAGGTGTACGGGACATATTACATACCTGCCAATGTGCAGACACAGAGTTATACCTACAGTAAGGATGTATGGGTAACAGGTGATACGGGTGTACGGGACATATTACATACCTGCCAATGTGCAGACACAGAGTTATACCTACAGTAAGGATGTATGGGTAACAGGTGACACGGGTGTACGGGACATATTACATACCTGCCAATGTGCAGACACAGAGTTATACCTACAGTAAGGATGTATGGGTAACAGGTGATACGGGTGTACGGGACATATTACATACCTGCCAATGTGCAGACACAGAGTTATACCTACAGTAAGGATGTATGGGTAACAGGTGATACGGGTGTACGGGACATATTACATACCTGCCAATGTGCAGACACAGAGTAATACCTACAGTAAGGATGTATGGGTAACAGGTGATACGGGTGTACGGGACATATTACATACCTGCCCATGTGCAGACACAGAGTTATACCTACAGTAAGGATGTATGGGTAACAGGTGACGGGTGTACGGGACATATTACATACCTGCCAATGTGCAGACACAGAGATATACCTACAGTAAGGATGTATGGGTAACAGGTGATACGGGTGTACTTGACATATTACATACCTGCCAATGTGCAGACACAGAGTTATACCTACAGTAAGGATGTATGGGTAACAGGTGACATGGGTGTACGGGACATATTACATACCTGCCAATGTGCAGACACAGAGTTATACCTACAGTAAGGATGTATGGGTAACAGGTGATACGGGTGTACGGGACATATTACATACCTGCCAATGTGCAGACACAGAGTTATACCTACAGTAAGGATGTATGGGTAACAGGTGATACGGGTGTACGGGACATATTACATACCTGCCAATGTGCAGACACAGAGTAATACCTACAGTAAGGATGTATGGGTAACAGGTGATACGGGTGTACGGGACATATTACGTACCTGCCAATGTGCAGACACAGAGTTATACCTACAGTAAGGATGTATGGGTAACAGGTGACACAGGTGTACAGGACATATTACATACCTGCCAATGTGCAGACACAGAGTTATAACTGCAGTAAGGATGTTTGGGTAACAGCTGATACGGGTGTACGGGACATATTACGTACCTGCCAATGTGCAGACACAGAGTTATACCTACAGTAAGGATGTATGGGTAACAGGTGATGCAGGTGTACGGGACATATTACATACCTGCCAATGTGCAGACAGAGAGTTATAACTGCAGTAAGGATGTTTGGGTAACAGGTGACACAGGTGTACGGGACATATTACGTACCTGCCAATGTGCAGACACAGAGTTATACCTACAGTAAAGATGTATGGGTAACAGGTGACACAGGTGTACAGGACATATTACATACCTGTCAATGTGCAGACACAGAGTTATACCTACAGTAAGGATGTATGGGTAACAGGTGACACAGGTGTACGGGACATATTACATACCTGCCAATGTGCAGACACAGAGTTATACCTACAGTAAGGATGTATGGGTAACAGGTGATACAGGTGTACGGGACATATTACATACCTGCCAATGTGCAGACACAGAGTTATACCTACAGTAAGGATGTATGGGTAACAGGTGATACGGGTGTACGGGACATATTACATACCTGCCAATGTGCAGACACAGAGTTATACCTACAGTAAGGATGTATGGGTAACAGGTGACACGGGTGTACGGGACATACATACCTGCCAATGTGCAGACACAGAGTTATACCTACAGTAAGGATGTATGGGTAACAGGTGATACGGGTGTACGGGACATATTACATACCTGCCAATGTGCAGACACAGAGTTATACCTACAGTAAGGATGTATGGGTAACAGGTGACACGGGTGTACGGGACATATTACATACCTGCCAATGTGCAGACACAGAGTTATACCTACAGTAAGGATGTATGGGTAACAGGTGATACGGGTGTACGGGACATATTACATACCTGCCAATGTGCTGACACAGAGTTATACCTACAGTAAGGATGTATGGGTAACAGGTGACACAGGTGTACGGGACATATTACATACCTGCCAATGTGCAGACACAGAGTAATACCTACAGTAAGGATGTATGGGTAACAGGTGATACGGGTGTACGGGACATATTACGTACCTGCCAATGTGCAGACACAGAGTTATACCTACAGTAAGGATGTATGGGTAACAGGTGACACAGGTGTACGGGACATATTACATACCTGCCAATGTGCAGACACAGAGTTATAACTAGAGATGAGCGCCTGAAATTTTTCGGGTTTTGTGTTTTGGTTTTGGGTTCGGTTCCGCGGCCGTGTTTTGGGTTCGAACGCGTTTTGGCAAAACCTCACCGAATTATTTTTGTCGGATTCGGGTGTGTTTTGGATTCGGGTGTTTTTTTCCAAAAACACTAAAAAACAGCTTAAATCATAGAATTTGGGGGTCATTTTGATCCCAAAGTATTATTAACCTCAAAAACCATAATTTACACTCATTTTCAGTCTATTCTGAATACCTCACACCTCACAATATTATTTTTAGTCCTAAAATTTGCACCGAGGTCGCTGTGTGAGTAAGATAAGCGACCCTAGTGGCCGACACAAACACCGGGCCCATCTAGGAGTGGCACTGCAGTGTCACGCAGGATGTCCCTTCCAAAAAACCCTCCCCAAACAGCACATGACGCAAAGAAAAAAAGAGGCGCAATGAGGTAGCTGTGTGAGTAAGATTAGCGACCCTAGTGGCCGACACAAACACCGGGCCCATCTAGGAGTGGCACTGCAGTGTCACGCAGGATGGCCCTTCCAAAAAACCCTCCCCAAACAGCACATGACGCAAAGAAAAAAAGAGGCGCAATGAGGTAGCTGTGTGAGTAAGATTAGCGACCCTAGTGGCCGACACAAACACCGGGCCCATCTAGGAGTGGCACTGCAGTGTCACGCAGGATGGCCCTTCCAAAAAACCCTCCCCAAACAGCACATGACGCAAAGAAAAAAAGAGGCGCAATGAGGTAGCTGACTGTGTGAGTAAGATTAGCGACCCTAGTGGCCGACACAAACACCGGGCCCATCTAGGGGGTACATTTACTAACATTCGTAATTCCCGAAAATAGGTCAAAGTTCAATCACGAATGACATCGACAGTGTAAAACTGCAACTTTTTGAATTTATTACGATGGATTTACTAAGCTGTCGTATTCGTGTTTTTCTTTTCTTCCGATGTCGATGTCATTCGTTTTTTTTTACCTAATTTTACGGCAGTGATTAGCAAAACACTGCCTTTTTTTTTTTACAATCAATCTCGGCCGGATCTGTGTGATCCGTGCTGGGGTTCTTTTTTTTTTATTTTTTTAATTAAACAATGTAAAATCCCCAAAAAAAATGCGTGGGGTCCCCCCTCCTAAGCATAACCAGCCTCGGGCTCTTTGAGCCGATCCTGGTTGCAGAAATATGGGGGAAAAAATGACAGGGGTTCCCCCATATTTAAGCAACCAGCATCGGGCTCTGCGCCTGGTCCTGGTCCCAAAAATACGGGGGACAAAAAGAGTAGGGGTCCCCCGTATTTTTAAAACCAGCACCGGGCTCCACTAGCTGGACAGATAATGCCACAGCCGGGGGTCACTTTTATATAGTGCCCTGCGGCCGTGGCATCAAAAATCCAACTAGTCACCCCTGGCCGGGGTACCCTGGGGGAGTGGGAACCCCTTCAATCAAGGGGTCCCCCCCCCCCAGCCACCCAAGGGCCAGGGGTGAAGCCCGAGGCTGTCCCCCCCCATCCAATGGGCTGCGGATGGGAGGGCTGATAGCCTTTGTTGTAAAATAAAAGATATTGTTTTTAGTAGCAGTACTACAAGTCCCAGCAAGCCTCCCCCGCATGCTGGTACTTGGAGAACCACAAGTACCAGCATGCGGCGGAAAAACGGGCCCGCTGGAACCTGTAGTACTACCACTAAAAAAATACCCAAAAAAACACAAGACACACACACCGTGAAAGTATAATTTTATTACATACATACACACATACATACATACTTACCTTATGTTCTCACGCAGGTCGGTCCTCTTCTCCAGTAGAATCCAAGGGCTACCTGTTGAATAAATTCTACTCACGAGATCCAGGGGTCCAGGCTCCTCGGCAAATCCAGGGATAATCCACGTACTTGAATAAAACAAAAAAACGGTTGCCCGACCACGAACTGAAAGGTGACCCATGTTTGCACATGGGTCACCTTCCCACGAATGCCAGAAACCCACTTTGCCTTCTGGCTAAGTGGGTTTCTTCAGCCAATCAGGGAGTGCCACGTTGTAGCACTCTCCTGATCAGCTGTGTGCTGCTGTCCTCACTGACAGGCAGCACGCGGCAGTGTTACAATGTAGCGCCTATGCGCTACATTGTAACCAATGATGGGAACTTTCTGCTCAGCGGTGACGTCACTTTAGGTCAACCGCAGGGCAGAAAGTTCCCATCATTGGTTACAATGTAGCGCATAGGCGCTACATTGTAACACTGCCGCGTGCTGCCTGTCAGTGAGGACAGGAGCACACAGCTGATCAGGAGAGTGCTACAACGTGGCACTCCCTGATTGGCTGAAGAAACCCACTTAGCCAGAAGGCAAAGTGGGTTTCTGGCATTCGTGGGAAGGTGACCCATGTGCAAACATGGGTCACCTTTCAGTTCGTGGTCGGGCAACCGTTTTTTTGTTTTATTCAAGTACGTGGATTATCCCTGGATTTGCCGAGGAGCCTGGACCCCTGGATCTCGTGAGTAGAATTTATTCAACAGGTACCCCTTGGATTCTACTGGAGAAGAGGACCGACCTGCGTGGGAACATAAGGTAAGTATGTATGTATGTGTGTATGTATGTAATAAAATTATACTTTCACGGTGTGTGTGTCTTGTGTTTTTTTGGGTATTTTTTTAGTGGTAGTACTACAGGTACCAGCGGGCCCGTTTTTCCGCCGCATGCTGGTACTTGTGGTTCTCCAAGTACCAGCATGCGGGGGAGGCTTGCTGGGACTTGTAGTACTGCTACTAAAAACAATATCTTTTATTTTACAACAAAGGCTATCAGCCCTCCCATCCGCAGCCCATTGGATGGGGGGGGACAGCCTCGGGCTTCACCCCTGGCCCTTGGGTGGCTGGGGGGGGGGACCCCTTGATTGAAGGGGTTCCCACTCCCCCAGGGTACCCCGGCCAGGGGTGACTAGTTGGATTTTTGATGCCACGGCCGCAGGGCACTATATAAAAGTGACCCCCGGCTGTGGCATTATCTGTCCAGCTAGTGGAGCCCGGTGCTGGTTTTAAAAATACGGGGGACCCCTACTCTTTTTGTCCCCCGTATTTTTGGGACCAGGACCAGGCGCAGAGCCCGATGCTGGTTGCTTAAATATGGGGGAACCCCTGTCATTTTTCCCCCCATATTTCTGCAACCAGGATCGGCTCAAAGAGCCCGAGGCTGGTTATGCTTAGGAGGGGGGACCCCACGCAATTTTTTTTTAAAAAATAAGCACTTTCCCACCCCTTCCCACTGATATACATGCACGGATCTCATGGATCCGTGCATGCCTATCCAAACACGAATAAAAAAAAAAGTTCTGTTTTTTTTTAGCACTTTTTTACGAGTTGTAATTTTTCACGGCAGTGTTTGTTCTTTTTTTGCTTTGCACTTCTTAGTAAATGACCGAGATTCATACTTAAACAGCCGCGTTTTGACCGATGGTGTATTCATTCGTAATTTTTTACCTGAACTTGCAAAAAATTACGAATGCCCTCATCACTGCCGTGATTAGTGTTTAGTAAATGACCGAGATTAACCGAGATGACACTTTGAAGAAAAAACGGCATCTCGGTCAAAATCGGGAGCTTAGTAAATATACCCCCAGGAGTGGCACTGCAGTGTCACGCAGGATGTCCCTTCCAAAAAACCCTCCCCAAACAGCACATGACGCAAAGAAAAAAAGAGGCGCAATGAGGTAGCTGTGTGAGTAAGATTAGCGACCCTAGTGGCCGACACAAACACCGGGCACATCTAGGAGTGGCACTGCAGTGTCACGCAGGATGTCCCTTCCAAAAAACCCTCCCCAAACAGCACATGACGCAAAGAAAAAAAGAGGCGCAATGAGGTAGCTGTGTGAGTAAGATTAGCGACCCTAGTGGCCGACACAAACACCGGGCCCATCTAGGAGTGGCACTGCAGTGTCACGCAGGATGTCCCTTCCAAAAAACCCTCCCCAATCAGCACATGATGCAAAGAAAAAGAAAAGAAAAAAGAGGTGCAAGATGGAATTATGCTTGGGCCCTCCCACCCACCCTTATGTTGTATAAACAAAACAGGACATGCACACTTTAACCAACCCATCATTTCAGTGACAGGGTCTGCCACACGACTGTGACTGATATGACGGGTTGGTTTGGACCCCCCCCAAAAAAGAAGCAATTAATCTCTCCTTGCACAAACTGGCTCTACAGAGGCAAGATGTCCACCTCATCTTCACCCTCCGATATATCACCGTGTACATCCCCCTCCTCACAGATTATCAATTCGTCCCCACTGGAATCCACCATCTCAGCTCCCTGTGTACTTTGTGGAGGCAATTGCTGCTGGTCAATGTCTCCGCGGAGGAATTGATTATAATTCATTTTAATGAACATCATCTTCTCCACATTTTCTGGATGTAACCTCGTACGCCGATTGCTGACAAGGTGAGCGGCGGCACTAAACACTCTTTCGGAGTACACACTTGTGGGAGGGCAACTTAGGTAGAATAAAGCCAGTTTGTGCAAGGGCCTCCAAATTGCCTCTTTTTCCTGCCAGTATAAGTACGGACTGTGTGACGTGCCTACTTGGATGCGGTCACTCATATAATCCTCCACCATTCTATCAATGTTGAGAGAATCATATGCAGTGACAGTAGACGACATGTCCGTAATCGTTGTCAGGTCCTTCAGTCCGGACCAGATGTCAGCATCAGCAGTCGCTCCAGACTGCCCTGCATCACCGCCAGCGGGTGGGCTCGGAATTCTGAGCCTTTTCCTCGCACCCCCAGTTGCGGGAGAATGTGAAGGAGGAGATGTTGACAGGTCGCGTTCCGCTTGACTTGACAATTTTCTCACCAGCAGGTCTTTCAACCCCAGCAGACCTGTGTCTGCCGGAAAGAGAGATCCAAGGTAGGCTTTAAATCTAGGATCGAGCACGGTGGCCAAAATGTAGTGCTCTGATTTCAACAGATTGACCACCCGTGAATCCTTGTTAAGCGAATTAAGGGCTGCATCCACAAGTCCCACATGCCTAGCGGAATCGCTCCCTTTTAGCTCCTTCTTCAATGCCTCCAGCTTCTTCTGCAAAAGCCTGATGAGGGGAATGACCTGACTCAGGCTGGCAGTGTCTGAACTGACTTCACGTGTGGCAAGTTCAAAGGGCATCAGAACCTTGCACAACATTTAAATCATTCTCCACTGCACTTGAGACAGGTGCATTCCATCTCCTATATCGTGCTCAATTGTATAGGCTTGAATGGCCTTTTGCTGCTCCTCCAACCTCTGAAGCATATAGAGGGTTGAATTCCACCTCGTTACCACTTCTTGCTTCAGATGATGGCAGGGCAGGTTCAGTAGTTTTTGGTGGTGCTCCAGTCTTCTGTACGTGGTGCCTGTACGCCGAAAGTGTCCCGCAATTTTTCTGGCCACCGACAGCATCTCTTGCACGCCCCTGTCGTTTTTAAAAAAATTCTGCACCACCAAATTCAAGGTATGTGCAAAACATGGGACGTGCTGGAATTTGCCCATATTTAATGCACACACAATATTGCTGGCGTTGTCCGATGCCACAAATCCACAGGAGAGTCCAATTGGGGTAAGCCATTCCGCGATGATCTTCCTCAGTTGCCGTAAGAGGTTTTCAGCTGTGTGCGTATTCTGGAAAGCGGTGATACAAAGCGTAGCCTGCCTAGGAAAGAGTTGGCGTTTGCGAGATGCTGCTACTGGTGCCGCCGCTGCTGTTCTTGCGGCGGGAGTCCATACATCTACCCAGTGGGCTGTCACAGTCATATAGTCCTGACCCTGCCCTGCTCCACTTGTCCACATGTCCGTGGTTAAGTGGACATTGGGTACAACTGCATTTTTTAGGAGACTGGTGAGTCTTTTTCTGACGTCCGTGTACATTCTCGGTATCGCCTGCCTAGAGAAGTGGAACCTAGATGGTATTTGGTAACGGGGGCACACTGCCTCAATAAATTGTCTAGTTCCCTGTGAACTAACGGCGGATACCGGACGCACGTCTAACACCAACATAGTTGTCAAGGACTCAGTTATCCGCTTTGCAGTAGGATGACTGCTGTGATATTTCATCTTCCTCGCAAAGGACTGTTGAACAGTCAATTGCTTACTGGAAGTAGTACAAGTGGGCTTACGACTTCCCCTCTGGGATGACCATCGACTCCCAGCGGCAACAACAGCAGCGCCAGCAGCAGTAGGCGTTACACGCAAGGATGCATCGGAGGAATCCCAGGCAGGAGAGGACTCGTCAGACTTGCCAGTGACATGGCCTGCAGGACTATTGGCATTCCTGGGGAAGGAGGAAATTGACACTGAGGGAGTTGGTGGGGTGGTTTGCGTGAGCTTGGTTACAAGAGGAAGGGATTTACTGGTCAGTGGACTGCTTCCGCTGTCACCCAAAGTTTTTGAACTTGTCACTGACTTATTATGAATGCGCTGCAGGTGACGTATAAGGGAGGATGTTCCGAGGTGGTTAACGTCCTTACCCCTACTTATTACAGCTTGACAAAGGGAACACACGGCTTGACACCTGTTGTCCGCATTTCTGGTGAAATACCTCCACACCGAAGAGCTGATTTTTTTGGTATTTTCACCTGGCATGTCAACGGCCATATTCCTCCCACGGACAACAGGTGTCTCCCCGGGTGCCTGACTTAAACAAACCACCTCACCATCAGAATCCTCCTGGTCAATTTCCTCCCCAGCGCCAGCAACACCCATATCCTCCTCATCCTGGTGTACTTCAACACTGACATCTTCAATCTGACTATCAGGAACTGGACTGCGGGTGCTCCTTCCAGCACTTGCAGGGGGCGTGCAAATGGTGGAAGGCGCATGCTCTTCACGTCCAGTGTTGGGAAGGTCAGGCATCGCAACCGACACAATTGGACTCTCCTTGTGGATTTGGGATTTCAAAGAACGCACAGTTCTTTGCGGTGCTTTTGCCAGCTTGAGTCTTTTCAGTTTTCTAGCGAGAGGCTGAGTGCTTCCATCCTCATGTGAAGCTGAACCACTAGCCATGAACATAGGCCAGGGCCTCAGCCGTTCCTTGCCACTCCGTGTGGTAAATGGCATATTGGCAAGTTTACGCTTCTCCTCCGACAATTTTATTTTAGGTTTTGGAGTCCTTTTTTTACTGATATTTGGTGTTTTGGTTTTGACATGCTCTGTACTATGCCATTGGGCATCGGCCTTGGCAGACGACGTTGCTGGCATTTCATCGTCTCGGCCATGACTAGTGGCAGCAGCTTCAGCACGAGGTGGAAGTGGATCTTGATCTTTCCCTAATTTTGGAACCTCAACATTTTTGTTCTCCATATTTTAATAGGCACAACTAAAAGGCACCTCAGGTAAACAATGGAGATGGATGGATTGGATACTAGTATACAATTATGGACGGGCTGCCGAGTGCCGACACAGAGGTAGCCACAGCCGTGAACTACCGCACTGTACTGTGTCTGCTGCTAATATATAGACTGGTTGATAAAGAGATAGTATACTCGTAACTAGTATGTATGTATAAAGAAAGAAAAAAAAACCACGGTTAGGTCACTGGTATATACAATTATGGACGGGCTGCCGAGTGCCGACACAGAGGTAGCCACAGCCGTGAACTACCGCACTGTACTGTGTCTGCTGCTAATATATAGACTGGTTGATAAAGAGATAGTATACTCGTAACTAGTATGTATGTATAAAGAAAGAAAAAAAAACCACGGTTAGGTCACTGGTATATACAATTATGGACGGGCTGCCGAGTGCCGACACAGAGGTAGCCACAGCCGTGAACTACCGCACTGTACTGTGTCTGCTGCTAATATATAGACTGGTTGATAAAGAGATAGTATACTCGTAACTAGTATGTATGTATAAAGAAAGAAAAAAAAACCACGGTTAGGTCACTGGTATATACAATTATGGACGGGCTGCCGAGTGCCGACACAGAGGTAGCCACAGCCGTGAACTACCGCACTGTACTGTGTCTGCTGCTAATATATAGACTGGTTGATAAAGAGATAGTATACTCGTAACTAGTATGTATGTATAAAGAAAGAAAAAAAAACCACGGTTAGGTCACTGGTATATACAATTATGGACGGGCTGCCGAGTGCCGACAGAGGTAGCCACAGCCGTGAACTACCGCACTGTACTGTGTCTGCTGCTAATATATAGACTGGTTGATAAAGAGATAGTATACTCGTAACTAGTATGTATGTATAAAGAAAGAAAAAAAAACCACGGTTAGGTCACTGGTATATACAATTATGGACGGGCTGCCGAGTGCCGACACAGAGGTAGCCACAGCCGTGAACTACCGCACTGTACTGTGTCTGCTGCTAATATATAGACTGGTTGATAAAGAGATAGTATACTCGTAACTAGTATGTATGTATAAAGAAAGAAAAAAAAACCACGGTTAGGTGGTATATACAATTATGGACGGGCTGCCGAGTGCCGACACAGAGGTAGCCACAGCCGTGAACTACCGCACTGTACTGTGTCTGCTGCTAATATATAGACTGGTTGATAAAGAGATAGTATACTCGTAACTAGTATGTATGTATAAAGAAAGAAAAAAAAACCACGGTTAGGTCACTGGTATATACAATTATGGACGGGCTGCCGAGTGCCGACACAGAGGTAGCCACAGCCGTGAACTACCGCACTGTACTGTGTCTGCTGCTAATATATAGACTGGTTGATAAAGAGATAGTATACTCGTAACTAGTATGTATGTATAAAGAAAGAAAAAAAAACCACGGTTAGGTCACTGGTATATACAATTATGGACGGGCTGCCGAGTGCCGACACAGAGGTAGCCACAGCCGTGAACTACCGCACTGTACTGTGTCTGCTGCTAATATATAGACTGGTTGATAAAGAGATAGTATACTCGTAACTAGTATGTATGTATAAAGAAAGAAAAAAAAACCACGGTTAGGTCACTGGTATATACAATTATGGACGGGCTGCCGAGTGCCGACACAGAGGTAGCCACAGCCGTGAACTACCGCACTGTACTGTGTCTGCTGCTAATATATAGACTGGTTGATAAAGAGATAGTATACTCGTAACTAGTATGTATGTATAAAGAAAGAAAAAAAAACCACGGTTAGGTCACTGGTATATACAATTATGGACGGGCTGCGGAGTGCCGACACAGAGGTAGCCACAGCCGTGAACTACCGCACTGTACTGTGTCTGCTGCTAATATATAGACTGGTTGATAAAGAGATAGTATACTCGTAACTAGTATGTATGTATAAAGAAAGAAAAAAAACCCACGGTTAGGTGGTATATACAATTATGGACGGGCTGCCGAGTGCCGACACAGAGGTAGCCACAGCCGTGAACTACCGCACTGTACTGTGTCTGCTGCTAATATATAGACTGGTTGATAAAGAGATAGTATACTCGTAACTAGTATGTATGTATAAAGAAAGAAAAAAAAACCACGGTTAGGTCACTGGTATATACAATTATGGACGGGCTGCCGAGTGCCGACACAGAGGTAGCCACAGCCGTGAACTACCGCACTGTACTGTGTCTGCTGCTAATATATAGACTGGTTGATAAAGAGATAGTATACTCGTAACTAGTATGTATGTATAAAGAAAGAAAAAAAAACCACGGTTAGGTCACTGGTATATACAATTATGGACGGGCTGCCGAGTGCCGACACAGAGGTAGCCACAGCCGTGAACTACCGCACTGTACTGTGTCTGCTGCTAATATAGACTGGTTGATAAAGAGATAGTATACTACTAATATTATATACTGGTGGTCAGGTCACTGGTCACTAGTCACACTGGCAGTGGCACTCCTGCAGCAAAAGTGTGCACTGTTTAATTTTAATATAATATTATGTACTCCTGGCTCCTGCTATAACCTATAACTGGCACTGCAGTAGTGCTCCCCAGTCTCCCCCACAATTATAAGCTGTGTGAGCTGAGCAGTCAGACAGATATATAATATATATAGATGATGCAGCACACTGGCCTGAGCCTGAGCAGTGCACACAGATATGGTATGTAACTGAGTCACTGTGTGCTGTGTATCGCTTTTTTCAGGCAGAGAACGGATTATAAATAAAAGTGGTGGTCACTGGTCACTATCAGCAAAACTCTGCACTGTACACTACTGAGTACTCCTAATGCTCCCCAAAATTAGTAAATCAAGTGTCTAAACGGAGAGGACGCCAGCCACGTCCTCTCCCTATCAATCTCAATGCACGTGTGAAAATGGCGGCGACGCGCGGCTCCTTATATAGAATCCGAGTCTCGCGATACAATCCGAGCCTCGCGAGAATCCGACAGCGTCATGATGACGTTCGGGCGCGCTCGGGTTAACCGAGCAAGGCGGGAAGATCCGAGTCGCTCGGACTCGTGAAAAAAAACATGAAGTTCTGGCGGGTTCGGATTCAGAGAAACCGAACCCGCTCATCTCTAGTTATAACTGCAGTAAGGATGTTTGGGTAACAGGTGATACGGGTGTACGGGACATATTACGTACCTGCCAATGTGCAGACACAGAGTTATACCTACAGTAAGGATGTATGGGTAACAGGTGACACAGGTGTACGGGACATATTACATCCCTGCCAATGTGCAGACACAGAGTTATACCTACAGTAAGGATGTATGGGTAACAGGTGACACAGGTGTACGGGACATATTACATACCTGCCAATGTGCAGACACAGAGTTATAACTGCAGTAAGGATGTTTGGGTAACAGGTGATACGGGTGTACGGGACATATTACGTACCTGCCAATGTGCAGACACAGAGTTATACCTACAGTAAGGATGTATAGGTAACAGGTGACACAGGTGTACGGGACATATTACATACCTGCCAATGTGCAGACACAGAGTTATACCTACAGTAATGATGTATGGGTAACAGGTGACACAGGTGTACGGGACATATTACATACCTGCCAATGTGCAGACACAGAGTTATACCTACAGTAAGGATGTATGGGTAACAGGTGACACGGGTGTACGGGACATATTACATACCTGCCAATGTGCAGACACAGAGTTATACCTACAGTAAGGAAGTATGGGTAACAGGTGACACAGGTGTACGGGACATATTACATACCTGCCAATGTGCAGACACAGAGTTATACCTACAGTAAGGATGTATGGGTAACAGGTGACACAGGTGTACAGGACATATTACATACCTGCCAATGTGCAGACACAGAGCTATACCTACAGTAAGGATGTATGGGTAACAGGTGACACAGGTGTACAGGACATATTACATACCTGCCAATGTGCAGACACAGAGTTATACCTACAGTAAGGATGTATGGGTAACAGGTGACACAGGTGTACAGGACATATTACATACCTGCCAATGTGCAGACACAGAGCTATACCTACAGGAAGGATGTATGGGTAACAGGTGACACAGGTGTACGGGACATACATACCTGCCAATGTGCAGACACAGAGCTATACCTACAGTAAGGATGTATGGGTAACAGGTGACACAGGTGTACGGGACATATTACATACCTGCCAATGTGCAGACACAGAGTTATACCTACAGTAAGGATGTATGGGTAACAGGTGACACAGGTGTACGGGACATACATACCTGCCAATGTGCAGACACAGAGTTATACCTACAGTAAGGATGTATGGGTAACAGGTGACACGGGTGTACGGGACATATTACATACCTGCCAATGTGCAGACACAGAGTTATACCTACAGTAAGGAAGTATGGGTAACAGGTGACACAGGTGTACGGGACATATTACATACCTGCCAATGTGCAGACACAGAGTTATACCTACAGTAAGGATGTATGGGTAACAGGTGATACGGGTGTACAGGACATATTACATACCTGCCAGTGTGCAGACACAGAGTAATACCTACAGTAAGGATGTTTGGGTAACAGGTGATACGGGTGTACGGGACATATTACGTACCTGCCAATGTGCAGACACAGAGTTATACCTACAGTAAGGATGTATAGGTAACAGGTGACACAGGTGTACGGGACATATTACATACCTGCCAATGTGCAGACACAGAGTTATACCTACAGTAATGATGTATGGGTAACAGGTGACACAGGTGTACGGGACATATTACATACCTGCCAATGTGCAGACACAGAGTTATACCTACAGTAAGGATGTATGGGTAACAGGTGACACGGGTGTACGGGACATATTACATACCTGCCAATGTGCAGACACAGAGTTATACCTACAGTAAGGAAGTATGGGTAACAGGTGACACAGGTGTACGGGACATATTACATACCTGCCAATGTGCAGACACAGAGTTATACCTACAGTAAGGATGTATGGGTAACAGGTGATACGGGTGTACAGGACATATTACATACCTGCCAGTGTGCAGACACAGAGTAATACCTACAGTAAGGATGTATGGGTAACAGGTGATACGGGTGTTCGGGACATATTACGTACCTGCCAATGTGCAGACACAGAGTTATACCTACAGTAAGGATGTATGGGTAACAGGTGACACAGGTGTACGGGACATATTACATACCTGCCAATGTGCAGACACAGAGTTATACCTACAGTAAGGATGTATGGGTAACAGGTGACACAGGTGTACGGGACATATTACATACCTGCCAATGTGCAGACACAGAGTTATACCTACAGTAAGGATGTATGGGTAACAGGTGACACAGGTGTACGGGACATATTACATACCTGCCAATGTGCAGACACAGAGTTATACCTACAGTAAGGATGTATGGGTAACAGGTGACACAGGTGTACGGGACATATTACATACCTGCCAATGTGCAGACACAGAGTTATACCTACAGTAAGGATGTATGGGTAACAGGTGACACAGGTGTACGGGACATATTACATACCTGCCAATGTGCAGACACAGAGTTATACCTACAGTAAGGATGTATGGGTAACAGGTGACATGGGTGTACGGGACATATTACATACCTGCCAATGTGCAGACACAAAGCTATACCTGCAGTAAGGATGTATGGGTAACAGGTGATACGGGTGTACGGGACATATTACATACCTGCCAGTATGCAGACACAGAGTTATACCTACAGTAAGGATGTATGGGTAACAGGTGACACGGGTGTACGGGACATATAACATACCTGCCAATGTGCAGACACAGAGCTATACCTACAGTAAGGATGTATGGGTAACAGGTGACACAGGTGTACAGGACATATTACATACCTGCCAATGTGCAGACACAGAGTTATACCTACAGTAAGGATGTATAGGTAACAGGTGATACGGGTGTACGGGACATATTACATACCTGCCAATGTGCAGACACAGAGCTATACCTACAGTAAGGATGTATGGGTAACAGGTGATACGGGTGTACGGGACATATTACATACCTGCCAATGTGCAGACACAGAGTTATACCTACAGTAAGGATGTATGGGTAACAGGTGACACAGGTGTATGGGACATATTACATACCTGCCAATGTGCAGACACAGAGTTATACCTACAGTAAGAATGTATGGGTAACAGGTGACACAGGTGTATGGGACATATTACATACCTGCCAATGTGCAGACACAGAGTTATACCTACAGTAAGGATGTATGGGTAACAGGTGATACGGATGTACGGGACATATTACATACCTGCCAATGTGCAGACACAGAGTTATACCTACAGTAAGGATGTATGGGTAACAGGTGGTACAGGTGTACAGGACATATTACATACCTGCCAATGTGCAGACACAGAGTTATACCTACAGTAAGGATGTATGGGTAACAGGTGACACAGGTGTACAGGACATATTACATACCTGCCAATGTGCAGACCCAGAGTTATACCTACAGTAAGGATGTATGGGTAACAGGTGACACAGGTGTACGCGACATATTACGTACCTGCCAATGTGCAGACACAGAGTTATACCTACAGTAAGGATGTATGGGTAACAAGTGACACAGGTGTACGGGACATATTACATACCTGCCAATGTGCAGACACAGAGTTATACCTACAGTAAGGATGTATGGGTAACAGGTGACACAGGTGTACGGGACATATTACATACCTGCCAATGTGCAGACACAGAGTTATACCTACAGTAAGGATGTATGGGTAACAGGTGACACAGGTGTACAGGACATATTACATACCTGCCAATGTGCAGACACAGAGTTATACCTACAGTAAGGATGTATGGGTAACAGGTGACACAGGTGTACAGGACATATTACATACCTGCCAATGTGCAGACACAGAGCTATACCTACAGGAAGGATGTATGGGTAACAGGTGACACAGGTGTACGGGACATACATACCTGCCAATGTGCAGACACAGAGCTATACCTACAGTAAGGATGTATGGGTAACAGGTGACACAGGTGTACGGGACATATTACATACCTGCCAATGTGCAGACACAGAGTTATACCTACAGTAAGGATGTATGGGTAACAGGTGACACAGGTGTACGGGACATACATACCTGCCAATGTGCAGACACAGAGTTATACCTACAGTAAGGATGTATGGGTAACAGGTGACACGGGTGTACGGGACATATTACATACCTGCCAATGTGCAGACACAGAGTTATACCTACAGTAAGGAAGTATGGGTAACAGGTGACACAGGTGTACGGGACATATTACATACCTGCCAATGTGCAGACACAGAGTTATACCTACAGTAAGGATGTATGGGTAACAGGTGATACGGGTGTACAGGACATATTACATACCTGCCAGTGTGCAGACACAGAGTAATACCTACAGTAAGGATGTATGGGTAACAGGTGATACGGGTGTACGGGACATATTACATACCTGCCAATGTGCAGACACAGAGTAATACCTACAGTAAGGATGTATGGGTAACAGGTGATACGGGTGTTCGGGACATATTACATACCTGCCAGTGTGCAGACACAGAGTAATACCTACAGTAAGGATGTATGGGTAACAGGTGATACGGGTGTTCGGGACATATTACATACCTGCCAATGTGCAGACACAGAGTTATACCTACAGTAAGGATGTATGGGTAACAGGTGATACGGGTGTTCGGGACATATTACGTAACTGCCAATGTGCAGACACAGAGTTATACCTACAGTAAGGATGTATGGGTAACAGGTGACACAGGTGTACGGGACTTATTACATACCTGCCAATGTGCAGACACAGAGTTATACCTACAGTAAGGATGTATGGGTAACAGGTGACACAGGTGTACGGGACATATTACATACCTGCCAATGTGCAGACACAGAGTTATACCTACAGTAAGGATGTATGGGTAACAGGTGACACGGGTGTACGGGACATATTACATACCTGCCAATATCAGACACAAAGCTATACCTGCAGTAAGGATGTATGGGTAACAGGTGATACGGGTGTACGGGACATATTACATACCTGCCAGTATGCAGACACAGAGTTATACCTACAGTAAGGATGTATGGGTAACAGGTGACACGGGTGTACGGGACATATTACATACCTGCCAATGTGCAGACACAGAGCTATACCTACAGTAAGGATGTATGGGTAACAGGTGACACGGGTGTATGGGACATATTACATACCTGCCAATGTGCAGACACAGAGTTATACCTACAGTAAGGATGTATAGGTAACAGGTGATACGGGTGTACGGGACATATTACATACCTGCCAATGTGCAGACACAGAGTTATACCTACAGTAAGGATGTATGGGTAACAGGTGATACAGGTGTACGGGACATATTACATACCTGCCAATGTGCAGACACAGAGTTATACCTACAGTAAGGATGTATGGGTAACAGGTGACACAGGTGTATGGGACATATTACATACCTGCCAATGTGCAGACACAGAGTTATACCTACAGTAAGAATGTATGGGTAACAGGTGACACAGGTGTATGGGACATATTACATACCTGCCAATGTGCAGACACAGAGTTATACCTACAGTAAGGATGTATGGGTAACAGGTGATACGGATGTACGGGACATATTACATACCTGCCAATGTGCAGACACAGAGTTATACCTACAGTAAGGATGTATGGGTAACAGGTGGTACAGGTGTACAGGACATATTACATACCTGCCAATGTGCAGACACAGAGTTATACCTACAGTAAGGATGTATGGGTAACAGGTGACACAGGTGTACAGGACATATTACATACCTGCCAATGTGCAGACACAGAGTTATACCTACAGTAAGGATGTATGGGTAACAGGTGACACAGGTGTACGCGACATATTACATACCTGCCAATGTGCAGACACAGAGTTATACCTACAGTAAGGATGTATGGGTAACAAGTGACACAGGTGTACGGGACATATTACATACCTGCCAATGTGCAGACACAGAGTTATACCTACAGTAAGGATGTATGGGTAACAGGTGACACAGGTGTACGGGACATATTACATACCTGCCAATGTGCAGACACAGAGTTATACCTACAGTAAGGATGTATGGGTAACAGGTGACACAGGTGTACAGGACATATTACATACCTGCCAATGTGCAGACACAGAGCTATACCTACAGTAAGGATGTATGGGTAACAGGTGACACAGGTGTACAGGACATATTACATACCTGCCAATGTGCAGACACAGAGTTATACCTACAGTAAGGATGTATGGGTAACAGGTGACACAGGTGTACAGGACATATTACATACCTGCCAATGTGCAGACACAGAGCTATACCTACAGGAAGGATGTATGGGTAACAGGTGACACAGGTGTACGGGACATACATACCTGCCAATGTGCAGACACAGAGCTATACCTACAGTAAGGATGTATGGGTAACAGGTGACACAGGTGTACGGGACATATTACATACCTGCCAATGTGCAGACACAGAGTTATACCTACAGTAAGGATGTATGGGTAACAGGTGACACAGGTGTACGGGACATACATACCTGCCAATGTGCAGACACAGAGTTATACCTACAGTAAGGATGTATGGGTAACAGGTGACACGGGTGTACGGGACATATTACATACCTGCCAATGTGCAGACACAGAGTTATACCTACAGTAAGGAAGTATGGGTAACAGGTGACACAGGTGTACGGGACATATTACATACCTGCCAATGTGCAGACACAGAGTTATACCTACAGTAAGGATGTATGGGTAACAGGTGACACAGGTGTACGGGACATATTACATACCTGCCAATGTGCAGACACAGAGTTATACCTACAGTAAGGATGTATGGGTAACAGGTGACACAGGTGTACGGGACATATTACATACCTGCCAATGTGCAGACACAGAGTTATACCTACAGTAAGGATGTATGGGTAACAGGTGACACAGGTGTACGGGACATATTACATACCTGCCAATGTGCAGACACAGAGTTATACCTACAGTAAGGATGTATGGGTAACAGGTGACACGGGTGTACGGGACATATTACATACCTGCCAATGTGCAGACACAAAGCTATACCTGCAGTAAGGATGTATGGGTAACAGGTGATACGGGTGTACGGGACATATTACATACCTGCCAGTATGCAGACACAGAGTTATACCTA
The DNA here is from genome assembly GCF_028390025.1 of Pseudophryne corroboree. Lineage (NCBI taxonomy): Eukaryota > Metazoa > Chordata > Amphibia > Anura > Myobatrachidae > Pseudophryne > Pseudophryne corroboree. The sequence continues at coordinate 4,655,792 of NC_086454.1, forward strand.
CAGTAAGGATGTATGGGTAACAGGTGACACGGGTGTACGGGACATATTACATACCTGCCAATGTGCAGACACAGAGCTATACCTACAGTAAGGATGTATGGGTAACAGGTGACACGGGTGTATGGGACATATTACATACCTGCCAATGTGCAGACACAGAGTTATACCTACAGTAAGGATGTATAGGTAACAGGTGATACGGGTGTACGGGACATATTACATACCTGCCAATGTGCAGACACAGAGTTATACCTACAGTAAGGATGTATGGGTAACAGGTGATACAGGTGTACGGGACATATTACATACCTGCCAATGTGCAGACACAGAGTTATACCTACAGTAAGGATGTATGGGTAACAGGTGACACAGGTGTATGGGACATATTACATACCTGCCAATGTGCAGACACAGAGTTATACCTACAGTAAGAATGTATGGGTAACAGGTGACACAGGTGTATGGGACATATTACATACCTGCCAATGTGCAGACACAGAGTTATACCTACAGTAAGGATGTATGGGTAACAGGTGATACGGATGTACGGGACATATTACATACCTGCCAATGTGCAGACACAGAGTTATACCTACAGTAAGGATGTATGGGTAACAGGTGGTACAGGTGTACAGGACATATTACATACCTGCCAATGTGCAGACACAGAGTTATACCTACAGTAAGGATGTATGGGTAACAGGTGACACAGGTGTACAGGACATATTACATACCTGCCAATGTGCAGACACAGAGTTATACCTACAGTAAGGATGTATGGGTAACAGGTGACACAGGTGTACGCGACATATTACATACCTGCCAATGTGCAGACACAGAGTTATACCTACAGTAAGGATGTATGGGTAACAAGTGACACAGGTGTACGGGACATATTACATACCTGCCAATGTGCAGACACAGAGTTATACCTACAGTAAGGATGTATGGGTAACAGGTGACACAGGTGTACGGGACATATTACATACCTGCCAATGTGCAGACACAGAGTTATACCTACAGTAAGGGTGTATGGGTAACAGGTGACACAGGTGTACAGGACATATTACATACCTGCCAATGTGCAGACACAGAGCTATACCTACAGTAAGGATGTATGGGTAACAGGTGACACAGGTGTACAGGACATATTACATACCTGCCAATGTGCAGACACAGAGTTATACCTACAGTAAGGATGTATGGGTAACAGGTGACACAGGTGTACAGGACATATTACATACCTGCCAATGTGCAGACACAGAGCTATACCTACAGGAAGGATGTATGGGTAACAGGTGACACAGGTGTACGGGACATACATACCTGCCAATGTGCAGACACAGAGCTATACCTACAGTAAGGATGTATGGGTAACAGGTGACACAGGTGTACGGGACATATTACATACCTGCCAATGTGCAGACACAGAGTTATACCTACAGTAAGGATGTATGGGTAACAGGTGACACAGGTGTACGGGACATACATACCTGCCAATGTGCAGACACAGAGTTATACCTACAGTAAGGATGTATGGGTAACAGGTGACACGGGTGTACGGGACATATTACATACCTGCCAATGTGCAGACACAGAGTTATACCTACAGTAAGGAAGTATGGGTAACAGGTGACACAGGTGTACGGGACATATTACATACCTGCCAATGTGCAGACACAGAGTTATACCTACAGTAAGGATGTATGGGTAACAGGTGATACGGGTGTACAGGACATATTACATACCTGCCAGTGTGCAGACACAGAGTAATACCTACAGTAAGGATGTATGGGTAACAGGTGATACGGGTGTTCGGGACATATTACGTACCTGCCAATGTGCAGACACAGAGTTATACCTACAGTAAGGATGTATGGGTAACAGGTGACACAGGTGTACGGGACTTATTACATACCTGCCAATGTGCAGACACAGAGTTATACCTACAGTAAGGATGTATGGGTAACAGGTGACACAGGTGTACGGGACATATTACATACCTGCCAATGTGCAGACACAGAGTTATACCTACAGTAAGGATGTATGGGTAACAGGTGACACAGGTGTACGGGACATATTACATACCTGCCAATGTGCAGACACAGAGTTATACCTACAGTAAGGATGTATGGGTAACAGGTGACACAGGTGTACGGGACATATTACATACCTGCCAATGTGCAGACACAGAGTTATACCTACAGTAAGGATGTATGGGTAACAGGTGACACGGGTGTACGGGACATATTACATACCTGCCAATGTGCAGACACAAAGCTATACCTGCAGTAAGGATGTATGGGTAACAGGTGATACGGGTGTACGGGACATATTACATACCTGCCAATATGCAGACACAGAGTTATACCTACAGTAAGGATGTATGGGTAACAGGTGACACGGGTGTACGGGACATATTACATACCTGCCAATGTGCAGACACAGAGCTATACCTACAGTAAGGATGTATGGGTAACAGGTGACACAGGTGTATGGGACATATTACATACCTGCCAATGTGCAGACACAGAGTTATACCTACAGTAAGGATGTATAGGTAACAGGTGATACGGGTGTACGGGACATATTACATACCTGCCAATGTGCAGACACAGAGTTATACCTACAGTAAGGATGTATGGGTAACAGGTGATACGGGTGTTCGGGACATATTACATACCTGCCAATGTGCAGACACAGAGTTATACCTACAGTAAGGATGTATGGGTAACAGGTGATACAGGTGTACGGGACATATTACATACCTGCCAATGTGCAGACACAGAGTTATACCTACAGTAAGGATGTATGGGTAACAGGTGACACAGGTGTATGGGACATATTACATACCTGCCAATGTGCAGACACAGGGTTATACCTACAGTAAGGATGTATGGGTAACAGGTGATACGGATGTACGGGACATATTACATACCTGCCAATGTGCAGACACAGAGTTATACCTACAGTAAGGATGTATGGGTAACAGGTGACACAGGTGTATGGGACATATTACATACCTGCCAATGTGCAGACACAGAGTTATACCTACAGTAAGGATGTATGGGTAACAGGTGATACGGATGTACGGGACATATTACATACCTGCCAATGTGCAGACACAGAGTTATACCTACAGTAAGGATGTATGGGTAACAGATGATACAGGTGTACGGGACATATTACATACCTGCCAATGTGCAGACACAGAGTTATACCTACAGTAAGGATGTATGGGTAACAGGTGACACAGGTGTACAGGACATATTACATACCTGCCAATGTGCAGACACAGAGTTATACCTACAGTAAGGATGTATGGGTAACAGGTGACACAGGTGTACGGGACATATTACATACCTGCCAATGTGCAGACACAGAGTTATACCTACAGTAAGGATGTATGGGTAACAAGTGACACAGGTGTACGGGACATATTACATACCTGCCAATGTGCAGACACAGAGTTATACCTACAGTAAGGATGTATGGGTAACAGGTGACACAGGTGTACGGGACATATTACATACCTGCCAATGTGCAGACACAGAGTTATACCTACAGTAAAGATGTATGGGTAACAGGTGACACAGGTGTACAGGACATATTACATACCTGCCAATGTGCAGACACAGAGCTATACCTACAGTAAGGATGTATGGGTAACAGGTGACACAGGTGTACAGGACATATTACATACCTGCCAATGTGCAGACACAGAGTTATACCTACAGTAAGGATGTATGGGTAACAGGTGACACAGGTGTACAGGACATATTACATACCTGCCAATGTGCAGACACAGAGCTATACCTACAGTAAGGATGTATGGGTAACAGGTGACACAGGTGTACGGGACATACATACCTGCCAATGTGCAGACACAGAGCTATACCTACAGTAAGGATGTATGGGTAACAGGTGACACAGGTGTACGGGACATATTACATACCTGCCAATGTGCAGACACAGAGTTATACCTACAGTAAGGATGTATGGGTAACAGGTGACACAGGTGTACGGGACATACATACCTGCCAATGTGCAGACACAGAGTTATACCTACAGTAAGGATGTATGGGTAACAGGTGATACGGGTGTACAGGACATATTACATACCTGCCAATGTGCAGACACAGAGTTATACCTACAGTAAGGATGTATAGGTAACAGGTGGTACGGGTGTACGGGACATATTACATACCTGCCAATGTGCAGACACAGAGTTATACCTACAGTAAGGATGTATGGGTAACAGGTGATACAGGTGTACGGGACATATTACATACCTGCCAATGTGCAGACACAGAGCTATACCTACAGTAAGGATGTATGGGTAACAGGTGACACAGGTGTACGGGACATATTACATACCTGCCAATGTGCAGACACAGAGTTATACCTACAGTAAGGATGTGTGACAGGACGATACCGTACGGAAGCACTCGCAGCTTCCGCGTCCCGTTGACTGCGCACAGAATGGAAGGTCAAGCCGCACGAGGCCTGACCACATAGGGGATTCCCGCTTACCGTCAGTAACCGCCTGTTACTGACTCCACCCACTGCGCTGTGGGCGGGTTCTCGCTGCCACCACCAAACTCCTAACCTGCCGTGGCGTTTGGAACCACGGTTCTGCTCTGTATGTGCCGACGCACTGCTTTACCACACCTGTGTGGTGTCGACGAATCCCCACTAGCCACTTGCTAGGCCTCTACCGGTAGCTGGCGGAAGGCGGAGCTTGGAGACGTCAGGTGCTTCCCTGGACAGCCGGAGGACGGGGCTAGGTTTGGCCTAACCCTGTTGGTCACAAGATGAAGCAGTCTTCTTGAGGCAAAGGTGTTTATTGCTCAAAATAACCTTTAAAAAGGCTCCTCCCTATTGCTAGGGGCAACAGCATACAATTAAGATGTTTCAGCAGAAGAAGATGTTACAATCCACAATCCTATGGGCCAACTGCCCTCCTTTTATCCCTCTCCAAGACCCCTTACCACAGGGGGTAAGCCCGCCCTGTGGTGTACAACCAATCAATGTTTACCCATGAGCTGTGCATGCTCTGGACTCATGCACACCTAACATTGTCCCCAATGGACAGTGGGGAGTGGCCGGTCTCCTTTGTCTCTCCCATCTGGGAGAGCAGGCTACTCCCACGGTGCCGTTCAGTCTGGCTGGGGGGAAGTTTTCCCTCCTAAACTGACTTCCAGAAACCTGCCCGGGACCCCTCTCACTGCCTGCAGCCTGGATTTGGGCTCCAGAGCTGGGCAGCCTGGCTCCCCGGTCCAGGTCTCTGGTTCACTACGGCTGATCTCCATGGAGCTCCAAGAAACCCCTCAGCTTGTTCTATAGCTAAGCTGCTCCTCTTTCTCCCTGTCCCCATTGGAACTGTGAGGCTGGATGGGAAAGCATTCCGTTTTTAGGGAAAAGGTCTGGGAGAATCCATCAGCCTGCACAGCTATGGATTCCCCCCTCCTGGGACACACAATCAAGTAAGTGCATTTTATCTTTAAATACATTACATGTTTAAATCACACTGTACATTTCTCTTTAAATATACCCTGAGCCTGTGCCCTGCACAGACTCTACATACTCAGGCACTGCAGTGCCTTCCCTAGCCCTGCAGCCTGGCTGCGAGGGCTCTCTGTGTGCTGGAGGTATGGGGCTGGCTTCCCCCATCCTCCAGCCTGCCTTCCTGCCTCTGGGGTTCCAGGGAGCTGGCTCTCCCTGTCCCCCCAGGGTGGCACTAATCAGTGGCCTCGCCGCACGCAGCGGCGCACCCCCCTGTACCGAAGTCCGGCGGACCGGGACACTTGTCCCGGCCGCCGTGACCCTGGCTTGTTTCACCGCTGAGGCGCCGGGAGCGTAGCTCCCGGACCCCAGCGCTCACCATCCTGCTGGCCCGCCTAATGTGCCCACGCCGCTAGGGAGCCGGCTAGCCCGGTCCCCCCTGAGCGGCGCCTGTCTTGTGGCCTCGCTGCAGCGTCCGGCGGGGAGCCGGGCTGCAGCGCACCCCCCTCGCCGGCTAGCAGCCCGGGACGTCCGTCCCGGCTGCTGCGGCTGGCCACCCGTGCTGTGCTGAGGCGCTGGGAGCAGAGCTCCCGGCCCCCAGCGGCGGCTCTCACATAGAGCACTGCAGCGGGAGCCGAGCTCCCAGCCGCAGCGCTCACCCTTCTCCCCGGCGCGCACACTCCAGTGCGCCCGGGGCTACACTGACCGCTGCCGGGAGCGGAGCTCCCGGACTCCGGCGGTCAGCGGCTGCCTTCTCTCCCCCGGCGCGCACACTCTGCTGAGCGCGCCGGGGGCTGTCCTCCCTGCCGTGGTCTCCGGAGGGGTCCGGGACCACGGCACAACTTAAAATACAATTTTTACACATGTTATACAACACGGCGCCTAGCGCCCAACATAGTTCAAATCTGGCGCCAAGCGCCCTTTGTCCTGTTAAAATGGCGCCGGGCACTAGGGGTTAACCCCTTCAGTGCCGCAGGCGGCCATTTGCCTCGTGGCTGGGGCTCTCCGGCCACACTCCTCCCCCCCCATTCAAGCGGGTCAACCAGGGACCCATGTCCCAACGATTTGGGTCCTGGTCCCGCAGTCCGTTGGGGTGAAGGGGACGCTACCTGGGGGGTGTAGGCTCTGGCCTAGACAGTTCATCCATAGTGTAGTGGGCCTCTCTTCGTGGGTGCACAATGTTCAAATAGTCCACCCGAAGTCCAAGTTCAAGGCTCCACCACAAAAGTCTGTCCAATTCCCCCAAGGTAGGTTGCAGCCACCTAACAGGTAGGTGGTAAGTCACCACGGTGGGGGGCCGGTTACAAACAAGTGCCACCCACGGTGTCCCAACTGTGGCATACCCCACCTCCCACAATAGCAGTTTTCTGCTCAAACAGGCCACAGGGTGCTCCTGCCCATATGGCTCTTTCTGGCTCGGTACTGCTCCCAGTCCGTGCAGTGGCGCAATAGTTCGTAACACACAGTCCTGGTCAAGAATGTGCGCCATCAGCACTGGAGCGGGTACCCGAGCCTCCTTCAATGACTGGAATGCCAACTCGCAAGCGGGTGCAAAGTCCACTGACTTGGGAATGCCCTTCCTAGCCATCTCTGTCAAGGGGTTCACTACAGGACTAAAGTCAATGACAACATGTCCGTAGGGCCTTACAGGTTCTAAGGTCAGTACCGGTCTGGGGGATGTGGGTCGGGGACAGCCTCTGGTTGCCTCCACCCCCTCTGGGTTGGGCCTACCCCTGTCTCCTCCCACATGGTGCCCCAGGCACTGCACCTCCGTCATACCTATCTGGCAACTGTCTGCCCTAACTGTCAGACCTGCCCTCCAATCCTCTTCTGTCGACCTATGACTCGGGAAACCTACCCTGTCACCTAGGCCTACTCTTCCCTCCTTGTCCGCTACCTGTGCCACAGTGATGGCGGCCAGACCACCAGCCTCTGGATCCTGTGTGGCATCCACTACAGGGAGGCTGCGTGTCTTCCCCGATCTACTGTGCACAGGCAGGGGACCTGCTATGTCCACAGCAACTGGCTGCAAGGGTTCTCCTATGGGCAGAGGCCCATAGACAACACAAACGCTGGAGTGCCCCGGCTGCCAACGCATGGCACCAGCCTTACCTGTGGTCTGGGCGTCATCCGACATTCCAGACCAGGGTAAGCTCTGTGTCAGGCACTTCAGGGTACGGTCTGTCTCCGGGTTGCTGTCCAAAGGGGTTTCGCTGGCAACCGACACCGGTTGCGCAGGAACGTTCCCTGAGGGGACCAGTTGGACACATTCCCTATCTGGTCTATCCCCTCCCACTTTCCTGTCTACCCTGTACCTTAACCCTTCCCGCCAGGTCAAACTTCCCGCCCCAACCCTGTCAAGGCCGCTGCCAGAGTGGCGCCTCATGCCTTTCGGGGATGGGTCGGAGAGTTGAACCTCCCTAAACTCCTGCCTGTGGCCCTCAATCTCTCCTAAATTGGGACACTCTACAGGGGGATCTAGGTGGGGACTACTAGGGTCAGTCTGGTAGGGGTCAGTCATGGAAAAATCAGTGTGGTTTCTCATACTCACCGCCGGAGTTGGCAAACCACTTGGGTCAGGAGCATCATTGGGCACCCCCATAGGATCACACGAGCTGGAACCGACATCCTCTGCGTTGCTAGGGGACGTAGGCATACCAGAGGCAAAAGGCATGCGGGGTCGATGTACTGATCTAGCCGCTGTAATCTTTTCCTCTGGGCTGGTTGATGCTGTGGTTGGCTGTGCTGGCAGTTGTCTAGCAGCTGTAGTCTTTTCCTCTGGGCTGGGCGGTGCTGGAGTAGCTGATGTCAACGGTGGTTTTGGAACTTGACTCCGGGGAATGGCGCCAACAAACGTAGTGACGATCCCACCACCCAGATCATTTCCTAGGACCACATCAGTTGGGAGACCATCCATGACGGCAACTTCTCGCAACTCTGGTCCAGCTCCCCAGTCCAGGTAGACTCTTGCCATGGGAACCGCTTTTTCTGTTCCTTCTGCCAGGGTGACCGTGGCAGTGCGACCCTGCAATACTGCAGCAGGATCTATAAGGTGGGGGCTCACCACAGTGATTGAGGCCCCAGAGTCTCTTAGGCCTTCTCCCTGCAGGGGTCCCACGTGGACTGGCTGCAGGTGCCTCCACATGTTGTGTAGGGGCTGTTTGGCCATGCAGGTGACTCTCTCCGCAGAGTGCACCTGTCTCTCGCCACACTCCATCGGACTGACTGGAGGGGGAACAGTCTCTGTAGGCTCATCTCCTCTCGTCAAACAAGCGATCCGGGCTCCAGCACTCGGATTTGGGGCACGAGTCTGGGGTGCTTGGGATGCAGGACAGTTCATCCTCAGATGTCCGATTTTCCCACAGCCGTAGCACTTCTTCTCCAGTCGTGGCACCGATGATCTCTGATCAGTTGCAGGGACGCTGCGGTGCGGTTGCTGGCCAAGAGCACCCGGGTTGGAAGATGCTTGTCTTTGGGGGTGATGAGCTGAAGAGGGGGGTTCCCTTGGTGGTGCAGTCTTTTGGAGCTGGCTGCTCGCTGGGCGCTTCTGCCCCCATGGCCGAATTGCCACGTACTTGTCGGCTAATTGGGCAGCCATTTTTAAGCTGGGTGGCTCCCGATCTAGCACCCACTCCTTCACTTCTTGGGTGCACCTGCGGTAGAACTGCTCCCTGCAGATCAGGTCGATCAGTGCGTCCCATGTAGTGGCTTCCGAATCCTTCACCCACTTCACCACGTACTGCCGCAGCTGGGTGGCGAACTGCTCATGGGTGCTGCTAGGATTCTTAGGCAAGTCTCTGAATTTCTTCCTGTAAGACTCTGGAGTGATGAAGAATCGCTGGAGGAGGGCCTTTGCGACTTCGTCGTAGTTCCCGCAGTCCTCCGTCGCCACTCCTCGATAGGCCTCCAAGGCCTCTCCATGCAGAGTGGGCACAAGGTGTCTCACCCACTCTGACTTGGGTAGATCGTGTAGTTTACAAGTCCTTTCAAAAACTTGCAAATGTCCATCAATGTCCCCATCACTGTCTGCAAACTTGGCAAACTGTATACGTCCTGATCTGTGTACAACAGCTGACAACGGCTCCCGGGGTACCACGGCCTGTGGTGCCCGCTCATCACGCCACATCTGGATGATGATCAAGCGCTCTTGCTCTGTTGCCCTTTCCCCCAATTCCGCTAGCCGATCTGCTAGGGTATCCGGGCCGCCCCCCCTGGGACGTTGGGATCCTGGCCCTGCTAGGGATTGCTGGGAAACATTGCTGCTGTAAGAGAGGGCGGGGCTTGTGGTTCTCACCGGTTCCTCACGAAGGTCCACTGTTGGGCCGTCCTCTGCGATGCTGACGCCGTCAGTGCTTTCCACCTCCGCCCGATGAGACTCCTCCACGCTCCTGAGCGCCGCCTTCATGACGCTTCTGGACGCGTTGGAAGGGATAACCACACCCTTCTCCTGGCATACGATCTCCAGATCCTCCTTGGACATTCCGCTGAATTCCGCCATCTTGTGCGTCCTCCTGCGCTGCAGTTACTCCTCTCCTGAGTAACTCGGCTTCTCCAATCAGGTGATGAAAAGCCGCCTGGGATTATCCCACCACTATGCCACCAATTTCTGTGACAGGACGATACCGTACGGAAGCACTCGCAGCTTCCGCGTCCCGTTGACTGCGCACAGAATGGAAGGTCAAGCCGCACGAGGCCTGACCACATAGGGGATTCCCGCTTACCGTCAGTAACCGCCTGTTACTGACTCCACCCACTGCGCTGTGGGCGGGTTCTCGCTGCCACCACCAAACTCCTAACCTGCCGTGGCGTTTGGAACCACGGTTCTGCTCTGTATGTGCCGACGCACTGCTTTACCACACCTGTGTGGTGTCGACGAATCCCCACTAGCCACTTGCTAGGCCTCTACCGGTAGCTGGCGGAAGGCGGAGCTTGGAGACGTCAGGTGCTTCCCTGGACAGCCGGAGGACGGGGCTAGGTTTGGCCTAACCCTGTTGGTCACAAGATGAAGCAGTCTTCTTGAGGCAAAGGTGTTTATTGCTCAAAATAACCTTTAAAAAGGCTCCTCCCTATTGCTAGGGGCAACAGCATACAATTAAGATGTTTCAGCAGAAGAAGATGTTACAATCCACAATCCTATGGGCCAACTGCCCTCCTTTTATCCCTCTCCAAGACCCCTTACCACAGGGGGTAAGCCCGCCCTGTGGTGTACAACCAATCAATGTTTACCCATGAGCTGTGCATGCTCTGGACTCATGCACACCTAACATTGTCCCCAATGGACAGTGGGGAGTGGCCGGTCTCCTTTGTCTCTCCCATCTGGGAGAGCAGGCTACTCCCACGGTGCCGTTCAGTCTGGCTGGGGGGAAGTTTTCCCTCCTAAACTGACTTCCAGAAACCTGCCCGGGACCCCTCTCACTGCCTGCAGCCTGGATTTGGGCTCCAGAGCTGGGCAGCCTGGCTCCCCGGTCCAGGTCTCTGGTTCACTACGGCTGATCTCCATGGAGCTCCAAGAAACCCCTCAGCTTGTTCTATAGCTAAGCTGCTCCTCTTTCTCCCTGTCCCCATTGGAACTGTGAGGCTGGATGGGAAAGCATTCCGTTTTTAGGGAAAAGGTCTGGGAGAATCCATCAGCCTGCACAGCTATGGATTCCCCCCTTCTGGGACACACAATCAAGTAAGTGCATTTTATCTTTAAATACATTACATGTTTAAATCACACTGTACATTTCTCTTTAAATATACCCTGAGCCTGTGCCCTGCACAGACTCTACATACTCAGGCACTGCAGTGCCTTCCCTAGCCCTGCAGCCTGGCTGCGAGGGCTCTCTGTGTGCTGGAGGTATGGGGCTGGCTTCCCCCATCCTCCAGCCTGCCTTCCTGCCTCTGGGGTTCCAGGGAGCTGGCTCTCCCTGTCCCCCCAGGGTGGCACTAATCAGTGGCCTCGCCGCACGCAGCGGCGCACCCCCCTGTACCGAAGTCCGGCGGACCGGGACACTTGTCCCGGCCGCCGTGACCCTGGCTTGTTTCAGCGCTGAGGCGCCGGGAGCGTAGCTCCCGGACCCCAGCGCTCACCATCCTGCTGGCCCGCCTAATGTGCCCACGCCGCTAGGGAGCCGGCTAGCCCGGTCCCCCCTGAGCGGCGCCTGTCTTGTGGCCTCGCTGCAGCGTCCGGCGGGGAGCCGGGCTGCAGCGCACCCCCCTCGCCGGCTAGCAGCCCGGGACGTCCGTCCCGGCTGCTGCGGCTGGCCACCCGTGCTGTGCTGAGGCGCTGGGAGCAGAGCTCCCGGCCCCCAGCGGCGGCTCTCACATAGAGCACTGCAGCGGGAGCCGAGCTCCCAGCCGCAGCGCTCACCCTTCTCCCCGGCGCGCACACTCCAGTGCGCCCGGGGCTACACTGACCGCTGCCGGGAGCGGAGCTCCCGGACTCCGGCGGTCAGCGGCTGCCTCCTCTCCCCCGGCGCGCACACTCTGCTGAGCGCGCCGGGGGCTGTCCTCCCTGCCGTGGTCTCCGGAGGGGTCCGGGACCACGGCACAACTTAAAATACAATTTTTACACATGTTATACAACACGGCGCCTAGCGCCCAACATAGTTCAAATCTGGCGCCAAGCGCCCTTTGTCCTGTTAAAATGGCGCCGGGCACTAGGGGTTAACCCCTTCAGTGCCGCAGGCGGCCATTTGCCTCGTGGCTGGGGCTCTCCGGCCACAGGATGTATGGGTAACAGGTGACACAGGTGTACGGGACATACATACCTGCCAATGTGCAGACACAGAGCTATACCTACAGTAAGGATGTATGGGTAACAGGTGATACAGGTGTACGGGACATATTACATACCAGCCAATGTGCAGATACAGAGTTATATCTACAGTAAGGATGTATGGGTGATACAGGTGACACAGGTGTTCGGGACATATTACATACCTCCCAATGTGCAGATACAGAGTTATACCTACAGTAAGGATGTATGGGTAACAGGTGATACGGGTGTACGGGACATATTACATACCTGCCAATGTGCAGACACAGAGTTATACCTACAGTAAGGATGTATGGGTAATACAGGTGACACAGGTGTACGGGACATATTACATACCTGCCAATGTGCAGACACAGAGTTATACCTACAGTAAGGATATATGGGTAACAGGTGACACAGGTGTACAGGACATATTACATACCTGCCAATGTGCAGACACAGAGTTACACCTACAGTAAGGATGTATGGGTAACAGGTGATACGGGTGTACGGGACATATTACATACCTGCCAATGTGCAGACACAGAGCTATACCTACAGTAAGGATATATGGGTAACAGGTGACACAGGTGTACAGGACATATTACATACCTGCCAATGTGCAGACACAGAGTTATACCTACAGTAAGGATGTATGGGTAACAGGTGACACGGGTGTACGGGACATATTACATACCTGCCAATGTGCAGACACAGAGCTATACCTACAGTAAGGATGTATGGGTAACAGGTGACACAGGTGTACAGGACATATTACATACCTGCCAATGTGCAGACACAGAGTTATACCTACAGTAATGATGTATGGGTTACAGGTGATATAGGTGTACAGGACATATTACATACCTGCCAATGTGCAGACACAGAGCTATACCTACAGTAAGGATGTATGGGTAACAGGTGACACAGGTGTACGGGACATATTACATACCTGCCAATGTGCAGACACAGAGCTATACCTACAGTAAGGATGTATGGGTAACAGGTGATACGGGTGTATGGGACATATTACATACCTGCCAATGTGCAGACACAGAGTTATACTGTGGCCGGAGAGCCCCAGCCACGAGGCAAATGGCCGCCTGCGGCACTGAAGGGGTTAACCCCTAGTGCCCGGCGCCATTTTTAAAGACAAAGGGGCGCTTGGCGCCAAATTTGAATTATGTTGGGCGCTAGGCGCCGTGATGTGTAAAATGTGTAAAAATTTATTTTTAAGTGTGCCGTGGTCCCGGACCTCTCCGGAGACCACGGCAGGGAGGACAGCCCCCCGGCGCGCTCAGCAGTGTGTGCGCGCCGGGGGAGAGGAGGCAGCCGCTGACCGCCGGAGTCCGGGAGCTCCGCTCCCGGCAGCGGTCAGTGTAGCCCCGGGCGCACTGGAGTGTGCGCGCCGGGGAGAAGGGTGAGCGCTGCGGCTGGGAGCTCGGCTCCCGCTGCAGTGCTCTCTGTGAGAGCCGCCGCTGGGGGCCGGGAGCTCTGCTCCCAGCGCCTCAGCACAGCACAGGTGGCCAGCCGCAGCAGCCGGGACGGACGTCCCGGGCTGCTAGCCGGCGAGGGGGGTGCGCTGCAGCCCGGCTCCCCGCCGGACGCTGCAGCGAGGCCACAAGACAGGCGCCGCTCGTGGGGGACCGGGCTAGCCGGCTCCCTAGCGGCGTGGGCACATTAGGCTGCCGAGCAGGATGGTGAAGCGCTGGGGTCCGGGAGCTACGCTCCCGGCGCCTCAGCGCTGAAACAAGCCAGGGTCACGGCGGCCGGGACAAGTGTCCCGGGCCACCGGACTTCGGTACAGGGGGGTGCGCCGCTGCGTGCGGCGGGGCCACCAAAGTAGTGCCACCCTGGGGGGACAGGGAGAGCCAGCTCCCTGGAACCCCAGAGGCAGGAAGGCAGGCTGGAGGATGGGGGACGCCAGCCCCATACCTCCAGCACTGAGAGGGAGAGCCCTAGCAGCCAGGCTGCAGGGCTAGGGAAGGCACTGCAGTGCCTGAGTATGTAGAGTCTGTGCAGGGCACAGGCTCAGTGTATATTTCGAGGGAAAAGTACAGTGTGATTTAAAATGTAATGTATTTAAAGAGAAAGTGCACTTACTTGATTGTGTGTCCCAGGAGGGGGGAATCCATAGCTGTGCAGGCTGATGGATTCTCCCAGACCTTTTCCCCAAAAACGGAATGTTTTCCCATCCAGCCTCACAGTTCCAAGAGGTACAGGGAGAAAGAGAAGCAGCTTAGCTATGAAACAAGCTGAGTGGTTTCTTGGAGCTCCATGGAGATCAGCCGTAGTGCCAAGAAACCTGGACCGGGGAGCCAGGCTGCCCAGCTCTGGAGCCCAAATCCAGGCTGCAGGCAGTGAGAGGGGTCCCGGGCAGGTTTCTGGAAGTCAGTTTAGGAGGGAAAACCTCCCCCCAGCCAGACTGAACGGCACCGTGGGAGTACCCTGCTCTCCCAGATGGGAGAGACAAAGGAGACCGACCACTCCCCACTGTCCATAGGGAACAATGTTAGGTGTGCATGAGACCAGAGCATGCACAGCTCATGGGTAAACATTGATTGGTTGTACACCACAGGGCGGGCTTACCCCCTGTGGTAAGGGGTCTTGGAGAGGGATAAAAGAAGGGCAGTTGGCCCATAGGAGTGTGTATTGTAACATCTTCTTCTGCTGAAAACATCTTGATTGTATGCTGTTGCCCCTAGCAATAGGGAGGAGCCTTTTTAAAGGTTATTTGAGCAATAAACATCTTTGCCTCAAGAAGACTGCTTCATCTTGTGACCAACAGGGTTAGGCCAAACCTAGCCCCGTTCTCCGGCTGTCCAGGGAAGCACCTGACGTCTCCAAGCTACGCCTTCCGCCAGCTACCGGTAAAGGCCTAGCAAGTGGCTAGAGGGGATTCGTCAACACCACACAGGTGTGGGAAGGCAGTGCGTCGGCACATACAGAGCAGAACCGTGGTTCCAAACGCCACGGCAGGTTAGGAGTTTGGTGGTGGCAGCGAGAACCCGCCCACAGCGCAGTGGGTGGAGTCAGTAACAGGCGGTTACTGACGGTAAGCGGGAATCCCCTATGTGGTCAGGCCTCGTGCGGCTTGACCTTCCATTCTGTGCGCAGTCGACGGGACGCGGCAAGCAGCGAGTGCTTCCGTGCGGTACCGTCCTGTCACATATACCTACAGTAATGATGTATGGGTAACAGGTGACACAGGTGTACGGGACATATTACATACCTGCCAATGTGCAGACACAGAGTTATACCTACAGTAATGATGTATGGGTAACAGGTGACACGGGTGTACGGGACATATTACATACCTGCCAATGTGCAGACACAGAGTTATACCTACAGTAAGGATGTATGGGTAACAGGTGATACGGGTGTACAGGACATATTACATACCTGCCAATGTGCAGACACAGAGTTATACCTACAGTAAGGATGTATGGGTAACAGGTGATACGGGTGTACGGGACATATTACGTACCTGCCAATGTGCAGACACAGAGTTATACCTACAGTAAGGATGTATGGGTAACAGGTGATACGGGTGTACAGGACATATTACATACCTGCCAATGTGCAGACACAGAGTTATACCTACAGTAAGGATGTATGGGTAACAGGTGATACGGGTGTACGGGACATATTACATACCTGCCAATGTGCAGACACAGAGTTATACCTACAGTAAGGATGTATGGGTAACAGGTGACACAGGTGTACGGGACATATTACATACCTGCCAATGTGCAGACACAGAGTTATACCTACAGTAAGGATGTATGGGTAACAGGTGATACAGGTGTACAGGACATATTACATACCTGCCAATGTGCAGACACAGAGTTATACCTACAGTAAGGATGTATGGGTAACAGGTGATACGGGTGTATGGGACATATTACATACCTGCCAATGTGCAGACACAGAGTTATACCTACAGTAATGATGTATGGGTAACAGGTGACACAGGTGTACGGGACATATTACATAACTGCCAATGTGCAGACACAGAGTTATACCTACAGTAAGGATGTATGGGTAACAGGTGACACAGGTGTACGAGACATATTACATACCTGCCAATGTGCAGACACAGAGTTATACCTACAGTAAGGATGTATGGGTAACAGGTGACACAGGTGTACAGGACATATTACATACCTGCCAATGTGCAGACACAGAGTTATACCTACAGTAATGATGTATGGGTAACAGGTGACACAGGTGTACGGGACATATTACATACCTGCCAATGTGCAGACACAGAGCTATACCTACAGTAAGGATGTATGGGTAACAGGTGACACAGGTGTACGGGACATATTACATACCTGCCAATGTGCAGATTACAGTTTATACAGAAACAGTAGTACTGCAAAATCACACATACTCTCTCGTAATGCCCCAAAATACCAGATTATTGTGGGCTAGGATCATCCTTCCTGTCCTGGGTCAGCGAGAGCCTTGCATTCTGAGCTCAGGTTAGTACAGTACAAGTAGTTTTCTGGGTCGGTCGACAAGTATTGCCGACGGAATATATATGCAGAGCCGGCCCTAACCAATTTGACGCCCTAGGCAAAATTTTGTCTGGTGCCCCCTAGCACTGCCGCTAGTTTCGCCTCTGAACCTGCACCCCTTTCCCAGCACAATCACCCTTCACCCATAGCAGTCCTTATTATATTTGACATAGGAACAGTGCACACAGTAGTCGTACAGCCCAAATAGGGGCGTGTTCTTCAGGGAAGGGGCATGGCCACACAATAGTACCCCCAATTCAAATTACACCACACAGTAGTACAACTTTATTCACATTAAATCATGTGATCGTGTCCCTAATTCACGTTACATCACAAAGTAGTACCTCTTTACCTTATAAACGCTACTCCTCACAGTAGTGCCCCTTATTCACATTACACCACACTGAATTGCTCCTTATTCGCATAATACCACACAGTAAAGCCCCTTACACATATGGAACACATTATTAATGTTCTTATAAACATAACGCGCCTTACACATTATGCCAACCTTTATTAATGCCCTTATACACATAATGCCCCTTACACATATTGCGCACATTATTAATGCCCTTATATACATAATGACACACATAGTGCCCCTTACATGTTTTTTGTACATTATTAATGCATTTATACACATGACACACATAATGCCCCTTACACATATTCCGAACACTACTGCACAACCAACCCACCCACCCGCACACAGCACTCACACGGCCGCTAACACTGTGACCTCTGCCTCTGTGACCTCTGCTTCTGATTGGATAGAGATGTGTCCTCATACATCTTGCCTCAATACACCATACAGCAGGAGATGCCTGGTGAGAGTCAGCTGGCAGTTCTAGGCCTGCCTGGAATGCCCCTTGGATGCAGAATATAGGCATGCAGCATATCATTTTAATCAGCAGAAGCTGCTTGTGCCCCTATGCCTAGGGCCGGCTCTGTATATATGAAATGTACAAACTCACAGAAATCCTGAGACATGTCCAGAACAGGATGTAGTTGATATGCCAGCACTCAGGATCCCGGCGGTCAGCATGCTGACGCTGGAATAACGAATGCTAACAATGCAGCAGGTCGGAATGCCGACCCACAGGGTTTATTCCCACTTGACACCCATAGAGTGGGAATAAAACCTGTGGCGAGCCACTATGCCTGCAAGGGGCTTTATTGCGTTCCTAGTGTCGGTATGCTGACCGCCGGGATCCTGACAGCAAGCATACCATACCCTGCCTATGGTGGCACTGTTCAGTCATATGGGGGCAGTAGTAATTAAAGCCTTCCCAATCATTTTTAAACATTGTCTCCTATGTCCAGTGCCCCCTCTGTGGCGGTTCTGCTATATATTCCAGTATTTGCAGGTGTTCTTGGTGAATTAGAAAGGTTCTTCTGTTTGTATGAGTAATAGTATGACCTTGAGACGCAGGATGCTTAGGTTGGGGGACCTGCCATTTACTCCAGCCCGCAGGACAGGAGTCTGAGGTTTCAGCATTAATAGCAGAACAGGCGTCACCAGTCTCCCAGTGACTCACTAGTCAGGTGACTTTATCTCCAAGTCTGATTCCAAGCAGGAGCCCCCGTCCCAGCTGCCTGAGTGATGGATGGTGGCTGTGTACACCACAGCACTGGACATCAGGCTGCCAACCTCAGTCCACACAGACAGGGGCGAGGGCTCTCAGTGTACACAGACTGGGGCGAGGGCTCTCAGTGCACACAGACTGGGGCGAGGGCCCTCAGTGCACCCAGACTGGGGCGAGGGCTCTCAGTGCACACAGACTGGGGCGAGGGCTCTCAGTGCACGCAGACTGGGGCGAGGGCACTCAGTGCACGCAGACTGGGGCGGGGCAAGGGCCCTCAGTGCACACAGACTGGGGCGAGGGCTCTCAGTGCACGCAGACTGGGGCGAGGGCTTTCAGTGCACACAGACTGGGGCGAGGGCCCTCAGTGCACACAGACTAGGGCGAGGGCTCTCAGTGCACACAGACTGGGGCGAGGGCCCTCAATGCACACAGACTGGGGCGAGGGCCCTCAGTGCACACAGACTGGGGCGAGGGCTCTCAGTGCACGCAGACTGGGGCGAGGGCACTCAGTGCACGCAGACTGGGGCGGGGCAAGGGCCCTCAGTGCACACAGACTGGGGCGAGGGCTCTCAGTGCACGCAGACTGGGGCGAGGGCACTCAGTGCACGCAGACTGGGGCGGGGCGAGGGCCCTCAGTGCACACAGACTGGGGCGAGGGCACTCAGTGCACGCAGACTGGGGCGGGGCGAGGGCCCTCAGTGCACACAGACTGGGGCGAGGGCTCTCAGTGCACGTAGACTGGGGCGAGGGCTCTCAGTGTACACAGACTGGGGCGAGGGCTCTCAGTGTACACAGACTGGGGCGAGGGCTCTCAGTGTACATAGACTGGGGCGAGGGCCCTCAGTACACCCAGACTGGGGCGAGAGCACTCAGTACACCCAGACTGGGGCGAGGGCTCTTAGTGCACACAGACTGGGGCGAGGGCTCTCAGTGCACGCAGACTGGGGAGAGGGCCCTCAGTGCACGCAGACTGGGGCGAGGGCTCTCAGTGCACGCAGACTGGGGCGAGGGCCCTCAGTGCACGCAGACTGGGGCGAGGGCTCTCAGTGCACGCAGACTAGGGCGAGGGCTCTCAGTGCGCACAGACTGGGGCGAGGGCTCTCAGTGCACACATACTGGGGCGAGGGCTTTCAGTGCACACAGACTGGGGCGAGGGCTCTCAGTGCACGCAGACTGGGGTGAGGGCCCTCAGTGCATGCAGACTGGGGTGAGAGCCCTTAGTGCACGCAGACTAGGCGAGGGCTCTCAGTGTACACAGACTGGGGCGAGGGCACTCAGTGCACGCAGACTGGGGCGGGGCGAGGGCCCTCAGTGCACACAGACTGGGGCGAGGGCTCTCAGTGCACGCAGACTGGGGCGAGGGCTCTCAGTGCACGCAGACTGGGGCGAGGGCTCTCAGTGCACGCAGACTGGGGCGAGGGCTCTCAGTGTACACAGACTGGGGCGAGGGCTCTCAGTGTACACAGACTGGGGCGAGGGCTCTCAGTGCACGCAGACTGGGGCGAGGGCTCTTAGTGCACACAGACTGGGGCGAGGGCTCTCAGTGTAAACAGACTGGGGCGAGGGCTCTCAGTGTACACAGACTGGGGCGAGGGCTCTCAGTGCGCGCAGACTGGGGCGAGGGCTCTCAGTGTACACAGACTGGGGCGAGGGCTTTCCGTGCACACAGACTGGGGCGAGGGCCCTCAGTGCGCGCAGACTGGGGCGAGGGCTCTCAGTGCACACATACTGGGGCGAGGGCTTTCAGTGCACACAGACTGGGGTGAGGGCCCTCAGGGCATGCAGACTGGGGCGAGGGCTCTCAGTGCACGCAGACTGGGGCGAGGGCCCTCAGTGCAAGCAGACTGGGGTGAGAGCCCTTAGTGCACGCAGACTGGGGCGAGGGCTCTCAGTGCAAGCAGACAGGGGTGAGAGCCCTTAGTGCACGCAGACTGGGGCGAGGGCTCTCAGTGCAAGCAGACTGGGGTGAGAGCCCTTAGTGCACGCAGACTGGGGCGAGGGCTCTCAGTGCACGCAGACTGGGGCGAGGGCTCTCAGTGCACACAGACTGGGGCGAGGGCTCTCAGTGCACGCAGACTGGGGCGAGGGCTTTCAGTGCACACAGACTGGGGCGAGGGCCCTCAGTGCACACAGACTAGGGCGAGGGCTCTCAGTGCACACAGACTGGGGCGAGGGCCCTCAGTGCACACAGACTGGGGCGAGGGCCCTCAGTGCACACAGACTGGGGCGAGGGCTCTCAGTGCACGCAGACTGGGGCGAGGGCACTCAGTGCACGCAGACTGGGGCGGAGCAAGGGCCCTCAGTGCACACAGACTGGGGCGAGGGCTCCCAGTGCACGCAGACTGGGGCGAGGGCACTCAGTGCACGCAGACTGGGGCGGGGCGAGGGCCCTCAGTGCACACAGACTGGGGCGAGGGCACTCAGTGCACGCAGACTGGGGCGGGGCGAGGGCCCTCAGTGCACACAGACTGGGGCGAGGGCTCTCAGTGCACGTAGACTGGGGCGAGGGCTCTCAGTGTACACAGACTGGGGCGAGGGCTCTCAGTGTACACAGACTGGGGCGAGGGCTCTCAGTGTACATAGACTGGGGCGAGGGCCCTCAGTACACCCAGACTGGGGCGAGAGCACTCAGTACACCCAGACTGGGGCGAGGGCTCTTAGTGCACACAGACTGGGGCGAGGGCTCTCAGTGCACGCAGACTGGGGAGAGGGCCCTCAGTGCACGCAGACTGGGGCGAGGGCTCTCAGTGCACGCAGACTGGGGCGAGGGCCCTCAGTGCACGCAGACTGGGGCGAGGGCTCTCAGTGCACGCAGACTAGCGCGAGGGCTCTCAGTGCGCACAGACTGGGGCGAGGGCTCTCAGTGCACACATACTGGGGCGAGGGCTTTCAGTGCACACAGACTGGGGCGAGGGCTCTCAGTGCACGCAGACTGGGGTGAGGGCCCTCAGTGCATGCAGACTGGGGTGAGAGCCCTTAGTGCACGCAGACTGGGGCGAGGGCTCTCAGTGTACACAGACTGGGGCGAGGGCACTCAGTGCACGCAGACTGGGGCGGGGCGAGGGCCCTCAGTGCACACAGACTGGGGCGAGGGCTCTCAGTGCACGCAGACTGGGGCGAGGGCTCTCAGTGCACGCAGACTGGGGCGAGGGCTCTCAGTGCACGCAGACTGGGGCGAGGGCTCTCAGTGTACACAGACTGGGGCGAGGGCTCTCAGTGTACACAGACTGGGGCGAGGGCTCTCAGTGCACGCAGACTGGGGCGAGGGCTCTTAGTGCACACAGACTGGGGCGAGGGCTCTCAGTGTAAACAGACTGGGGCGAGGGCTCTCAGTGTACACAGACTGGGGCGAGGGCTCTCAGTGCGCGCAGACTGGGGCGAGGGCTCTCAGTGTACACAGACTGGGGCGAGGGCTTTCCGTGCACACAGACTGGGGTGAGGGCCCTCAGGGCACGCAGACTGGGGCGAGGGCCCTCAGTGCACACAAACTGGGGCGAGGGCTCTCAGTGCACACAGACTGGGGCGAGGGCCCTCAGTGCGCGCAGACTGGGGCGAGGGCTCTCAGTGCACACATACTGGGGCGAGGGCTTTCAGTGCACACAGACTGGGGTGAGGGCCCTCAGGGCATGCAGACTGGGGCGAGGGCTCTCAGTGCACGCAGACTGGGGCGAGGGCCCTCAGTGCAAGCAGACTGGGGTGAGAGCCCTTAGTGCACGCAGACTGGGGCGAGGGCTCTCAGTGCAAGCAGACTGGGGTGAGAGCCCTTAGTGCACGCAGACTGGGGCGAGGGCTTTCAGTGCACACAGACTGGGATGAGGGCCCTCAGGGCATGCAGACTGGGGCGAGGGCTCTCAGTGCACGCAGACTGGGGCGAGGGCCCTCAGTGCAAGCAGACTGGGGTGAGAGCCCTTAGTGCACGCAGACTGGGGCGAGGGCTTTCAGTGCACACAGACTGGGATGAGGGCCCTCAGGGCATGCCGACTGGGGCGAGGGCCCTCAGTGCAAGCAGACTGGGGCGAGGGCTCTCAGTGTACACAGACTGGGGCGAGGGCTCTCAGTGCACGCAGACTGGGGCGAGGGCTCTCAGTGCACACAGACTGGGGCGAGGGCTCTCAGTGTACACAGACTGGGGCAAGGGCTCTCAGTGTACACAGACTGGGGCGAGGGCTCTCAGTGTACACAGACTGGGGCGAGGGCTCTCAGTGTACACAGACTGGGGCGAGGGCTCTCAGTGCGTGCAGACTGGGGCGAGGGCTCTCAGTGTACACAGACTGGGGCGAGGGCTTTCCGTGCACACAGACTGGGGTGAGGGCCCTCAGGGCACGCAGACTGGGGCGAGGGCCCTCAGTGCACACAAACTGGGGCGAGGGCTCTCAGTGCACACAGACTGGGGCGAGGGCCCTCAGTGCGCGCAGACTGGGGCGAGGGCTCTCAGTGCACACATACTGGGGCGAGGGCTTTCAGTGCACACAGACTGGGGTGAGGGCCCTCAGGGCATGCAGACTGGGGCGAGGGCTCTCAGTGCACGCAGACTGGGGCGAGGGCCCTCAGTGCAAGCAGACTGGGGTGAGAGCCCTTAGTGCACGCAGACTGGGGCGAGGGCTCTCAGTGTACGCAGACTGGGGCGAGGGCTTTCAGTGCACACAGACTGGGATGAGGGCCCTCAGGGCATGCAGACTGGGGCGAGGGCTCTCAGTGCACGCAGACTGGGGCGAGGGCCCTCAGTGCAAGCAGACTGGGGCGAGGGCTCTCAGTGTACACAGACTGGGGCGAGGGCTCTCAGTGCACGCAGACTGGGGCGAGGGCTCTCAGTGCACACAGACTGGGGCGAGGGCTCTCAGTGTACACAGACTGGGGCGAGGGCTCTCAGTGTACACAGACTGGGGCGAGGGCTCTCAGTGCACGCAGACTGGGGCGAGGGCTCTCAGTTCACACAGACTGGGGCGAGGG
The DNA here is from genome assembly GCF_028390025.1 of Pseudophryne corroboree. Lineage (NCBI taxonomy): Eukaryota > Metazoa > Chordata > Amphibia > Anura > Myobatrachidae > Pseudophryne > Pseudophryne corroboree. The sequence goes on from NC_086454.1 coordinate 4,679,095, forward strand.
CTCTCAGTGTACACAGACTGGGGCGAGGGCTCTCAGTGCGCGCAGACTGGGGCGAGGGCTCTCAGTGTACACAGACTGGGGCGAGGGCTTTCCGTGCACACAGACTGGGGTGAGGGCCCTCAGGGCACGCAGACTGGGGCGAGGGCCCTCAGTGCACACAAACTGGGGCGAGGGCTCTCAGTGCACACAGACTGGGGCGAGGGCCCTCAGGGCACGCAGACTGGGGCGAGGGCTCTCAGTGCACGCAGACTGGGGCGAGGGCTTCAGTGCACGCAGACTGGGGCGAGGGCCCTCAGTGCACACAGACTGGGGCGAGGGCTCTCAGTGCACACAGACTGGGGCGAGGGCCCTCAGAGCACACAGACTGGGGCGAGGGCCCTCAGTGCACACAGACTGGGGCGAGGGCTCTCAGTGCACGCAGACTGGGGCGAGGGCACTCAGTGCACGCAGACTGGGGCGAGGGCACTCAGTGCACACAGACTGGGGCGAGGGCCCTCAGTGCACACAGACTGGGGCGAGGGCTCTCAGTGCACGCAGACTGGGGCGAGGGCACTCAGTGCACACAGACTGGGGCGAGGGCTCTCAGTGCACGCAGACTGGGGCGAGGGCACTCAGTGCACGCAGACTGGGGCGGGGCGAGGGCCCTCAGTGCACACAGACTGGGGCGAGGGCTCTCAGTGCACGCAGACTGGGGCGAGGGCTCTCAGTTCACGCAGACTGGGGCGAGGGCTCTCAGTGCACGCAGACTGGGGCGAGGGCTCTCAGTGCACGCAGACTGGGGCGAGGGCTCTCAGTGTACACAGACTGGGGCGAGGGCTCTCAGTGCACGCAGACTGGGGCGAGGGCCCTCAGTGCACACAGACTGGGGCGAGGGCTCTCAGTGTACACAGACTGGGGCGAGGGCTCTCAGTGCGCGCAGACTGGGGCGAGGGCTCTCAGTGCGCGCAGACTGGGGCGAGGGCTATCAGTGTACACAGACTGGGGCGAGGGCTTTCCGTGCACACAGACTGGGGTGAGGGCCCTCAGGGCACGCAGACTGGGGCGAGGGCCCTCAGTGCACACAAACTGGGGCGAGGGCTCTCAGTGCACACAGACTGGGGCGAGGGCCCTCAGTGCACGCAGACTGGGGCGAGGGCTCTCAGTGCACGCAGACTGGGGCGAGGGCTTTCAGTGCACACAGACTGGGGCGAGGGCCCTCAGTGCACACAGACTGGGGCGAGGGCTCTCAGTGCACACAGACTTTGGCGAGGGACCTCAGTGCACACAGACTGGGGCGAGGGCCCTCAGTGCACACAGACTGGGGCGAGGGCTCTCAGTGCACGCAGACTGGGGCGAGGGCACTCAGTGCACGCAGACTGGGGCGAGGGCACTCAGTGCACACAGACTGGGGCGAGGGCCCTCAGTGCACACAGACTGGGGCGAGGGCTCTCAGTGCACGCAGACTGGGGCGAGGGCACTCAGTGCACACAGACTGGGGCGAGGGCTCTTAGTGCACGCAGACTGGGGCGAGGGCACTCAGTGCACGCAGACTGGGGCGGGGCGAGGGCCCTCAGTGCACACAGACTGGGGCGTGGGCTCTCAGTGCACGCAGACTGGGGCGAGGGCTCTCAGTGCACGCAGACTGCGGCGAGGGCTCTCAGTGCACGCAGACTGGGGCGAGGGCTCTCAGTGTACGCAGACTGGGGCGAGGGCTCTCAGTGCACGCAGACTGGGGCGAGGGCCCTCAGTGCACGCAGACTGGGGCGAGGGCTCTCAGTGCACGCAGACTGGGGCGAGGGCTCTCAGTGTACACAGACTGGGGCGAGGGCTCTTAGTGCACACAGACTGGGGCGAGGGCTCTCAGTGCACGCAGACTGGGGCGAGGGCTCTCAGTGCACGCAGACTGGGACGGGGCGAGGGCCCTAAGTGTACACAGACTGGGGCGAGGGCTCTCAGTGCACGCAGACTGGGGCGAGGGCCCTCAGTGCTCGCAGACTGGGGCGAGGGCTCTCAGTGCACGCAGACTGGGGCGAGGGCTTTCAGTGCACACAGACTGGGGCGAGGGCCCTCAGTGCACACAGACTGGGGCGAGGGCTCTCAGTGCACACAGACTGGGGCGAGGGCCCTCAGTGCACACAGACTGGGGCGAGGGCCCTCAGTGCACACAGACTGGGGCGAGGGCTCTCAGTGCACGCAGACTGGGGCGAGGGCACTCAGTGCACGCAGACTGGGGCGGGGCAAGGGCCCTCAGTGCACACAGACTGGGGCGAGGGCTCTCAGTGCACGCAGACTGGGGCGAGGGCACTCAGTGCACGCAGACTGGGGCGGGGCAAGGGCCCTCAGTGCACGCAGACTGGGGCGAGGGCTCTCAGTGCACGCAGACTGGGGCGAGGGCTCTCAGTGCACGCAGACTGGGGCGAGGGCTCTCAGTACACGCAGACTGGGGCGAGGGCTCTCAGTGTACACAGACTGGGGCGAGGGCTCTCAGTGTACACAGACTGGGGCGGGGCGAGGGCCCTCAGTGCACACAGACTGGGGCGAGGGCTCTCAGTGCACGTAGACTGGGGCGAGGGCTCTCAGTGTACACAGACTGGGGCGAGGGCTCTCAGTGTACACAGACTGGGGCGGGGCGAGGGCCCTCAGTGCACACAGACTGGGGCGAGGGCTCTCAGTGCACGTAGACTGGGGCGAGGGCTCTCAGTGTACACAGACTGGGGCGAGGGCTCTCAGTGTACACAGACTGGGGCGAGGGCTTTCCGTGCACACAGACTGGGGCGAGGGCCCTCGGTGCGCGCAGACTGGGGCGAGGGCTCTCAGTGTACACAGACTGGGGCGAGGGCTTTCAGTGCACACAGACTGGGGTGAGGGCCCTCAGTGCAGCCAGACTGGGGCAAGGACCTCAGTGCACGCAGACTGGGGCGAGTGCCCTCAGTGCATGCAGACTAGGGTGAGGGCCCTTAGTGCACGCAGACTGGGGTGAGTGCCCTCAGTGCATGCAGACTGGGGCGAGGGCTCTCAGTGCACGCAGACTGGGGCGAGGGCTGTCAGTGTACACAGACTGGGGCGAGGGCTCTCAATACACACAGACTGGGGCGAGGGCACTCAGTGCACGCAGACTGGGGCGGGGCGAGGGCCCTCAGTGCACACAGACTGGGGCGAGGGCTCTCAGTGCACGCAGACTGGGGCGAGGGCTCTCAGTGCACGCAGACTGGGGCGAGGGCTCTCAGTGTACACAGACTGGGGCGAGGGCTCTCAGTGTACACAGACTGGGGCGGGGCGAGGGCCCTCAGTGCACACAGACTGGGGCGAGGGCTCTCAGTGCACGTAGACTGGGGCGAGGGCTCTCAGTGTACACAGACTGGGGCGAGGGCTCTCAGTGTACACAGACTGGGGCGAGGGCTTTCAGTGCACACAGACTGGGGTGAGGGCCCTCAGGGCATGCAGACTGGGGCGAGGGCTCTCAGTGCACGCAGACTGGGGCGAGGGCCCTCAGTGCAAGCAGACTGGGGTGAGAGCCCTTAGTGCACGCAGACTGGGGCGAGGGCTCTCAGTGTACGCAGACTGGGGCGAGGGCTTTCAGTGCACACAGACTGGGATGAGGGCCCTCAGGGCATGCAGACTGGGGCGAGGGCTCTCAGTGCACGCAGACTGGGGCGAGGGCCCTCAGTGCAAGCAGACTGGGGCGAGGGCTCTCAGTGTACACAGACTGGGGCGAGGGCTCTCAGTGCACGCAGACTGGGGCGAGGGCTCTCAGTGCACACAGACTGGGGCGAGGGCTCTCAGTGTTCACAGACTGGGGCGAGGGCTCTCAGTGTACACAGACTGGGGCGAGGGCTCTCAGTGCACGCAGACTGGGGCGAGGGCTCTCAGTTCACACAGACTGGGGCGAGGGCTCTCAGTGTACACAGACTGGGGCGAGGGCTCTCAGTGCGCGCAGACTGGGGCGAGGGCTCTCAGTGTACACAGACTGGGGCGAGGGCTTTCCGTGCACACAGACTGGGGTGAGGGCCCTCAGGGCACGCAGACTGGGGCGAGGGCCCTCAGTGCAAACAAACTGGCGCGAGGGCTCTCAGTGCACACAGACTGGGGCGAGGGCCCTCAGGGCACGCAGACTGGGGCGAGGGCTCTCAGTGCACGCAGACTGGGGCGAGGGCTTTCAGTGCACACAGACTGGGGCGAGGGCCCTCAGTGCACACAGACTGGGGCGAGGGCTCTCAGTGCACACAGACTGGGGCGAGGGCCCTCAGTGCACACAGACTGGGGCGAGGGCCCTCAGTGCACACAGACTGGGGCGAGGGCTCTCAGTGCACGCAGACTGGGGCGAGGGCACTCAGTGCACGCAGACTGGGGCGAGGGCCCTCAGTGCACACAGACTGGGGCGAGGGCTCTCAGTGCACACAGACTGGGGCGAGGGCACTCAGTGCACACAGACTGGGGCGAGGGCTCTCAGTGCACGCAGACTGGGGCGAGGGCACTCAGTGCACGCAGACTGGGGCGGGGCGAGGGCCCTCAGTGCACACAGACTGGGGCGAGGGCTCTCAGTGCACGCAGACTGGGGCGAGGGCTCTCAGTGCACGCAGACTGGGGCGAGGGCTTTCAGTGCACACAGACTGGGGCGAGGGCTCTCAGTGTTCACAGACTGGGGCGAGGGCTCTCAGTGTACACAGACTGGGGCGAGGGCTCTCAGTGCACGCAGACTGGGGCGAGGGCTCTCAGTTCACACAGACTGGGGCGAGGGCTCTCAGTGTACACAGACTGGGGCGAGGGCTCTCAGTGCGCGCAGACTGGGGCGAGGGCTCTCAGTGTACACAGACTGGGGCGAGGGCTTTCCGTGCACACAGACTGGGGTGAGGGCCCTCAGGGCACGCAGACTGGGGCGAGGGCCCTCAGTGCAAACAAACTGGCGCGAGGGCTCTCAGTGCACACAGACTGGGGCGAGGGCCCTCAGGGCACGCAGACTGGGGCGAGGGCTCTCAGTGCACGCAGACTGGGGCGAGGGCTTTCAGTGCACACAGACTGGGGCGAGGGCCCTCAGTGCACACAGACTGGGGCGAGGGCTCTCAGTGCACACAGACTGGGGCGAGGGCCCTCAGTGCACACAGACTGGGGCGAGGGCCCTCAGTGCACACAGACTGGGGCGAGGGCTCTCAGTGCACGCAGACTGGGGCGAGGGCACTCAGTGCACGCAGACTGGGGCGAGGGCCCTCAGTGCACACAGACTGGGGCGAGGGCTCTCAGTGCACACAGACTGGGGCGAGGGCACTCAGTGCACACAGACTGGGGCGAGGGCTCTCAGTGCACGCAGACTGGGGCGAGGGCACTCAGTGCACGCAGACTGGGGCGGGGCGAGGGCCCTCAGTGCACACAGACTGGGGCGAGGGCTCTCAGTGCACGCAGACTGGGGCGAGGGCTCTCAGTTCACGCAGACTGGGGCGAGGGCTCTCAGTGCACGCAGACTGGGGCGAGGGCTCTCAGTGCACGCAGACTGGGGCGAGGGCTCTCAGTGTACACAGACTGGGGCGAGGGCTCTCAGTGCACGCAGACTGGGGTGAGGGCTCTCAGTGCGCGCAGACTGGGGCGAGGGCCCTCAGTGCAAGCAGACTGGGGTGAGAGCCCTTAGTGCACGCAGACTGGGGCGAGGGCTCTCAGTGCAAGCAGACTGGGGTGAGAGCCCTTAGTGCACGCAGACTGGGGCGAGGGCTTTCAGTGCACACAGACTGGCATGAGGGACCTCAGGGCATGCAGACTGGGGCGAGGGCTCTCAGTGCACGCAGACTGGGGCGAGGGCCCTCAGTGCAAGCAGACTGGGGCGAGGGCTCTCAGTGTACACAGACTGGGGCGAGGGCTCTCAGTGCACGCAGACTGGGGCGAGGGCTCTCAGTGCACACAGACTGGGGCGAGGGCTCTCAGTGTGCACAGACTGGGGCGAGGGCTCTCAGTGTACACAGACTGGGGCGAGGGCTCTCAGTGTACACAGACTGGGGCGAGGGCTCTCAGTGCGCACAGACTGGGGCGAGGGCTCTCAGTGTACACAGACTGGGGCGAGGGCTTTCCGTGCACACAGACTGGGGTGGGGGCCCTCAGGGCACGCAGACTGGGGCGAGGGCCCTCAGTGCACACAAACTGGGGCGAGGGCTCTCAGTGCACACAGACTGGGGCGAGGGCCCTCAGTGCGCGCAGACTGGGGCGAGGGCTCTCAGTGCACACATACTGGGGCGAGGGCTTTCAGTGCACACAGACTGGGGTGAGGGCCCTCAGGGCATGCAGACTGGGGCGAGGGCTCTCAGTGCACGCAGACTGGGGCGAGGGCCCTCAGTGCAAGCAGACTGGGGTGAGAGCCCTTAGTGCACGCAGACTGGGGCGAGGGCTCTCAGTGTACGCAGACTGGGGCGAGGGCTTTCAGTGCACACAGACTGGGATGAGGGCCCTCAGGGCATGCAGACTGGGGCGAGGGCTCTCAGTGCACGCAGACTGGGGCGAGGGCCCTCAGTGCAAGCAGACTGGGGCGAGGGCTCTCAGTGTACACAGACTGGGGCGAGGGCTCTCAGTGCACGCAGACTGGGGCGAGGGCTCTCAGTGCACACAGACTGGGGCGAGGGCTCTCAGTGTACACAGACTGGGGCGAGGGCTCTCAGTGTACACAGACTGGGGCGAGGGCTCTCAGTGCACGCAGACTGGGGCGAGGGCTCTCAGTTCACACAGACTGGGGCGAGGGCTCTCAGTGTACACAGACTGGGGCGAGGGCTCTCAGTGCGCGCAGACTGGGGCGAGGGCTCTCAGTGTACACAGACTGGGGCGAGGGCTTTCCGTGCAAACAGACTGGGGTGAGGGCCCTCAGGGCACGCAGACTGGGGCGAGGGCCCTCAGTGCACACAAACTGGGGCGAGGGCTCTCAGTGCACACAGACTGGGGCGAGGGCCCTCAGGGCACGCAGACTGGGGCGAGGGCTCTCAGTGCACGCAGACTGGGGCGAGGGCTTTCAGTGCACACAGACTGGGGCGAGGGCCCTCAGTGCACACAGACTGGGGCGAGGGCTCTCAGTGCACACAGACTGGGGCGAGGGCCCTCAGTGCACACAGACTGGGGCGAGGGCCCTCAGTGCACACAGACTGGGGCGAGGGCTCTCAGTGCACGCAGACTGGGGCGAGGGCACTCAGTGCACGCAGACTGGGGCGAGGGCACTCAGTGCACACAGACTGGGGCGAGGGCCCTCAGTGCACACAGACTGGGGCGAGGGCTCTCAGTGCACGCAGACTGGGGCGAGGGCACTCAGTGCACACAGACTGGGGCGAGGGCTCTCAGTGCACGCAGACTGGGGCGAGGGCACTCAGTGCACGCAGACTGGGGCGGGGCGAGGGCCCTCAGTGCACACAGACTGGGGCGAGGGCTCTCAGTGCACGCAGACTGGGGCGAGGGCTCTCAGTTCACGCAGACTGGGGCGAGGGCTCTCAGTGCACGCAGACTGGGGCGAGGGCTCTCAGTGCACGCAGACTGGGGCGAGGGCTCTCAGTGTACACAGACTGGGGCGAGGGCTCTCAGTGCACGCAGGGCGGGGCGAGGGCCCTCAGTGCACACAGACTGGGGCGAGGGCTCTCAGTGTACACAGACTGGGGCGAGGGCTCTCAGTGCGCGCAGACTGGGGCGAGGGCTCTCAGTGCGCGCAGACTGGGGCGAGGGCTCTCAGTGCGCGCAGACTGGGGCGAGGGCTTTCCGTGCACACAGACTGGGGTGAGGGCCCTCAGGGCACGCAGACTGGGGCGAGGGCCCTCAGTGCACACAAACTGGGGCGAGGGCTCTCAGTGCACACAGACTGGGGCGAGGGCTCTCAGTGCGCGCAGACTGGGGCGAGGGCTCTCAGTGCGCGCAGACTGGGGCGAGGGCTTTCCGTGCACACAGACTGGGGTGAGGGCCCTCAGGGCACGCAGACTGGGGCGAGGGCCCTCAGTGCACACAAACTGGGGCGAGGGCCCTCAGTGCACACAGACTGGGGCGAGGGCTCTCAGTGCACGCAGACTGGGGCGAGGGCACTCAGTGCACGCAGACTGGGGCGAGGGCACTCAGTGCACACAGACTGGGGCGAGGGCCCTCAGTGCACACAGACTGGGGCGAGGGCTCTCAGTGCACGCAGACTGGGGCGAGGGCACTCAGTGCACACAGACTGGGGCGAGGGCTCTCAGTGCACGCAGACTGGGGCGAGGGCACTCAGTGCACGCAGACTGGGGCGGGGCGAGGGCCCTCAGTGCACACAGACTGGGGCGAGGGCTCTCAGTGCACGCAGACTGGGGCGAGGGCTCTCAGTTCACGCAGACTGGGGCGAGGGCTCTCAGTGCACGCAGACTGGGGCGAGGGCTCTCAGTGCACGCAGACTGGGGCGAGGGCTCTCAGTGTACACAGACTGGGGCGAGGGCTCTCAGTGCACGCAGACTGGGGCGAGGGCCCTCAGTGCACACAGACTGGGGCGAGGGCTCTCAGTGTACACAGACTGGGGCGAGGGCTCTCAGTGCGCGCAGACTGGGGCGAGGGCTCTCAGTGCGCGCAGACTGGGGCGAGGGCTCTCAGTGCGCGCAGACTGGGGCGAGGGCTTTCCGTGCACACAGACTGGGGTGAGGGCCCTCAGGGCACGCAGACTGGGGCGAGGGCCCTCAGTGCACACAAACTGGGGCGAGGGCTCTCAGTGCACACAGACTGGGGCGAGGGCCCTCAGTGCACGCAGACTGGGGCGAGGGCTCTCAGTGCACGCAGACTGGGGCGAGGGCTTTCAGTGCACACAGACTGGGGCGAGGGCCCTCAGTGCACACAGACTGGGGCGAGGGCTCTCAGTGCACACAGACTGGGGCGAGGGCCCTCAGTGCACACAGACTGGGGCGAGGGCCCTCAGTGCACACAGACTGGGGCGAGGGCTCTCAGTGCACGCAGACTGGGGCGAGGGCACTCAGACTGGGGCGAGGGCACTCAGTGCACACAGACTGGGGCGAGGGCCCTCAGTGCACACAGACTGGGGCGAGGGCTCTCAGTGCACGCAGACTGGGGCGAGGGCACTCAGTGCACACAGACTGGGGCGAGGGCTCTTAGTGCACGCAGACTGGGGCGAGGGCACTCAGTGCACGCAGACTGGGGCGGGGCGAGGGCCCTCAGTGCACACAGACTGGGGCGTGGGCTCTCAGTGCACGCAGACTGGGGCGAGGGCTCTCAGTGCACGCAGACTGGGGCGAGGGCTCTCAGTGCACGCAGACTGGGGCGAGGGCTCTCAGTGTACGCAGACTGGGGCGAGGGCTCTCAGTGCACGCAGACTGGGGCGAGGGCCCTCAGTGCACGCAGACTGGGGCGAGGGCTCTCAGTGCACGCAGACTGGGGCGAGGGCTCTCAGTGTACACAGACTGGGGCGAGGGCTCTTATTGCACACAGACTGGGGCGAGGGCTCTCAGTGCACGCAGACTGGGGCGAGGGCTCTCAGTGCACGCAGACTGGGACGGGGCGAGGGCCCTAAGTGTACACAGACTGGGGCGAGGGCTCTCAGTGCACGCAGACTGGGGCGAGGGCCCTCAGTGCACGCAGACTGGGGCGAGGGCTCTCAGTGCTCGCAGACTGGGGCGAGGGCTTTCAGTGCACACAGACTGGGGCGAGGGCCCTCAGTGCACACAGACTGGGGCGAGGGCTCTCAGTGCACACAGACTGGGGCGAGGGCCCTCAGTGCACACAGACTGGGGCGAGGGCCCTCAGTGCACACAGACTGGGGCGAGGGCTCTCAGTGCACGCAGACTGGGGCGAGGGCACTCAGTGCACGCAGACTGGGGCGGGGCAAGGGCCCTCAGTGCACACAGACTGGTGCGAGGGCTCTCAGTGCACGCAGACTGGGGTGAGGGCCCTCAGTGCAGCCAGACTGGGGCAAGGACCTCAGTGCACGCAGACTGGGGCGAGTGCCCTCAGTGCATGCAGACTGGGGTGAGGGCCCTTAGTGCACGCAGACTGGGGTGAGTGCCCTCAGTGCATGCAGACTGGGGCGAGGGCTCTCAGTGCACGCAGACTGGGGCGAGGGCTGTCAGTGTACACAGACTGGGGCGAGGGCTCTCAATACACACAGACTGGGGGGAGGGCACTCAGTGCACGCAGACTGGGGCGGGGCGAGGGCCCTCAGTGCACACAGACTGGGGCGAGGGCTCTCAGTGCACGCAGACTGGGGCGAGGGCACTCAGTGCACGCAGACTGGGGCGGGGCGAGGGCCCTCAGTGCACACAGACTGGGGCGAGGGCTCTCAGTGCACGCAGACTGGGGCGAGGGCTCTCAGTTCACGCAGACTGGGGCGAGGGCTCTCAGTGCACGCAGACTGGGGCGAGGGCTCTCAGTGCACGCAGACTGGGGCGAGGGCTCTCAGTGTACACAGACTGGGGCGAGGGCTCTCAGTGCACGCAGACTGGGGCGAGGGCCCTCAGTGCACACAGACTGGGGCGAGGGCTCTCAGTGTACATAGACTGGGGCGAGGGCTCTCAGTGCGCGCAGACTGGGGCGAGGGCTCTCAGTGCGCGCAGACTGGGGCGAGGGCTCTCAGTGTACACAGACTGGGGCGAGGGCTTTCCGTGCACACAGACTGGGGTGAGGGCCCTCAGGGCACGCAGACTGGGGCGAGGGCCCTCAGTGCACACAAACCGGGGCGAGGGCTCTCAGTGCACACAGACTGGGGCGAGGGCCCTCAGTGCACGCAGACTGGGGCGAGGGCTCTCAGTGCACGCAGACTGGGGCGAGGGCTTTCAGTGCACACAGACTGGGGCGAGGGCCCTCAGTGCACACAGACTGGGGCGAGGGCTCTCAGTGCACACAGACTGGGGCGAGGGCCCTCAGTGCACACAGACTGGGGCGAGGGCCCTCAGTGCACACAGACTGGGGCGAGGGCTCTCAGTGCACGCAGACTGGGGCGAGGGCACTCAGTGCACGCAGACTGGGGCGAGGGCACTCAGTGCACACAGACTGGGGCGAGGGCCCTCAGTGCACACAGACTGGGGCGAGGGCTCTCAGTGCACGCAGACTGGGGCGAGGGCACTCAGTGCACACAGACTGGGGCGAGGGCTCTTAGTGCACGCAGACTGGGGCGAGGGCACTCAGTGCACGCAGACTGGGGCGGGGCGAGGGCCCTCAATGCACACAGACTGGGGCGTGGGCTCTCAGTGCACGCAGACTGGGGCGAGGGCTCTCAGTGCACGCAGACTGGGGCGAGGGCTCTCAGTGCACGCAGACTGGGGCGAGGGCTCTCAGTGTACGCAGACTGGGGCGAGGGCTCTCAGTGCACGCAGACTGAGGCGAGGGCCCTCAGTGCACGCAGACTGGGGCGAGGGCTCTCAGTGCACGCAGACTGGGGCGAGGGCTCTCAGTGTACACAGACTGGGGCGAGGGCTCTTAGTGCACACAGACTGGGGCGAGGGCTCTCAGTGCACGCAGACTGGGGCGAGGGCTCTCAGTGCACGCAGACTGGGACGGGGCGAGGGCCCTAAGTGTACACAGACTGGGGCGAGGGCTCTCAGTGCACGCAGACTGGGGCGAGGGCCCTCAGTGCACGCAGACTGGGGCGAGGGCTCTCAGTGCACGCAGACTGGGGCGAGGGCTTTCAGTGCACACAGACTGGGGCGAGGGCCCTCAGTGCACACAGACTGGGGCGAGGGCTCTCAGTGCACACAGACTGGGGCGAGGGCCCTCAGTGCACACAGACTGGGGCGAGGGCCCTCAGTGCACACAGACTGGGGCGAGGGCTCTCAGTGCACGCAGACTGGGGCGAGGGCACTCAGTGCACGCAGACTGGGGCGGGGCAAGGGCCCTCAGTGCACACAGACTGGGGCGAGGGCTCTCAGTGCACGCAGACTGGGGCGAGGGCACTCAGTGCACGCAGACTGGGGCGGGGCAAGGGCCCTCAGTGCACGCAGACTGGGGCGAGGGCTCTCAGTGCACGCAGACTGGGGCGAGGGCTCTCAGTGTACGCAGACTGGGGCGAGGGCTCTCAGTGTACACAGACTGGGGCGGGGCGAGGGCCCTCAGTGCACACAGACTGGGGCGAGGGCTCTCAGTGCACGTAGACTGGGGCGAGGGCTCTCAGTGTACACAGACTGGGGCGAGGGCTCTCAGTGTACACAGACTGGGGCGAGGGCTTTCCGTGCACACAGACTGGGGCGAGGGCCCTCGGTGCGCGCAGACTGGGGCGAGGGCTCTCAGTGTACACAGACTGGGGCGAGGGCTTTCAGTGCACACAGACTGGGGTGAGGGCCCTCAGTGCAGCCAGACTGGGGCAAGGACCTCAGTGCACGCAGACTGGGGCGAGTGCCCTCAGTGCATGCAGACTGGGGTGAGGGCCCTTAGTGCACGCAGACTGGGGTGAGTGCCCTCAGTGCATGCAGACTGGGGCGAGGGCTCTCAGTGCACGCAGACTGGGGCGAGGGCTGTCAGTGTACACAGACTGGGGCGAGGGCTCTCAATACACACAGACTGGGGCGAGGGCACTCAGTGCACGCAGACTGGGGCGGGGCGAGGGCCCTCAGTGCACACAGACTGGGGCGAGGGCTCTCAGTGCACGCAGACTGGGGCGAGGGCTCTCAGTGCACGCAGACTGGGGCGAGGGCTCTCAGTGTACACAGACTGGGGCGAGGGCTCTCAGTGTACACAGACTGGGGCGGGGCGAGGGCCCTCAGTGCACACAGACTGGGGCGAGGGCTCTCAGTGCACGTAGACTGGGGCGAGGGCTCTCAGTGTACACAGACTGGGGCGAGGGCTCTCAGTGTACACAGACTGGGGCGAGGGCTCTCAGTGTACATAGACTGGGGCGAGGGCCCTCAGTACACCCAGACTGGGGCGAGAGCACTCAGTACACCCAGACTGGGGCGAGGGCTCTTAGTGCACACAGACTGGGGAGAGGGCCCTCAGTGCAAGCAGACTGGGGTGAGAGCCCTTAGTGCACGCAGACTGGGGCGAGGGCTCTCAGTGTACACAGACTGGGGCGAGGGCTTTCAGTGCACGCAGACTGGGATGAGGGCCCTCAGGGCACGCAGACTGGGGCGAGGGCTCTCAGTGTACACAGACTGGGGCGAGGGCTCTCAGTGCACGCAGACTGGGGCGAGGGCTCTCAGTGCACGCAGACTGGGGCGAGGGCTGTCAGTGTACACAGACTGGGGCGAGGGCTCTCAGTACACACAGACTGGGGCGAGGGCTCTCAGTACACACAGACTGGGGCGAGGGCCCTCAAGACTCTGATATAGATGTAATAGCCCACTGGTATTAGGTGTGCAAGATCTGCAGTCACTGTGTATAGTACATCACCCTTACCTTGCCCCGGCTGGTCATGGTTTCAGGCACAGTTACCAGAGGGTCCCCTGAAGAATCAGGTCTTTAACTACAAGTACATTGTGGGTGTGGACTACAGGTGTCGGTGCAGCGCATAAAGAATTGGGCGCCAGGCCATCTCAGATAAACAGCATAAAGTTTATTTCAACATCAAACGGATATTTCAGGGATAACTTGTGAACACTCCTCCAGCACAAAGCATAACAGTTACAGTGGATCCCATATCAGGGCACCTCCTCCAGCGCATCGCTCAGTCGCAGCGGCATATTTATAGCGAACATCAGTACATACCAGGGCATTCTGTGACCAGTAGTGCTACACATCAGGTTGCCGTCTCTCTCTCTCTCTTACTTAGCGAGGATTCTTTTCCTTGGGGGGCGCTTACTCACGCCGCGTGGCTTTCCGACCACTTCACCCAGATACCTCTCGAGATACTTTTCCATGGGGGGCGCTTACTCACGCCACGTGGCTTCCGACCACTTCACCCAGATACCTCTTGAGACTCACACCTTAAGTACACTTTTCTCCTGGCATCACCCTTTCACTGGATTCTGCATACTGCTGCTCTCACACTGCGATGTCTCCCTCTGTCAAATGCTTTGCTGTGGCTGGCATCACTCCCCACCTAAACATGTGGGAGCCCTCACTGGGGCTACATCTTTCTGGTCAATCCACCACACTTCTGCTCACTCTCCTCACTGACTGTCCTCTCTGCTCTGCTGCTGCTGCTCTCATTCTGTTGTAGCTGAGTCGTGTCTCACTGCAGGACAACCTTTTTATAACCTTGCATTCCCAGGGTCACATTCTAAATCTGGGATTTCCCGCTCTGTGTTTCCCGCTCTCAGTTTCCCGCTCTGAGTCTGCAAATGAGTGAGTCGTGCCCTTTGCATTTTGCAGACTAATCTGTATAGCTATGAGCTGTGCTGTTAACTCCTTCTGTGCTGCAAGCTGTAGGCTGCTGGCACAGTGCTTATGCAACTCCAGCAAACATTTTACTTTGATTAAAGTCATGCTGGCACCTGTAGTGCCACAGTTGATTTGGGCTGCAGTTTCAGGGTATCACATAGAGCATGCCACACGCGCCCCACTCTCGGCTACTTTGGAGCACTACAATGCCCAGCAGTGAAATGTTTCCGGCATTTGATTATGGCATACTTATAATGCACTGTAAAGATCGCTGCCCAGTAAGAATTAGCGCAGAGGCCACAGCATGAAAGGCGAAGTTAAGAACTGCATAAAACAGAGGGAATAGTGGGGGTAATTCCAAGTTGATCGCAGCAGGAAATTTTTTAGCAGTTGGGCAAAACCATGTGCACTGCAGGGGGGGCAGATATAACATGTGCAGAGAGAGTTAGATTTAGGTGGGGTGTATTCAAACTGAAATCTAAATTGCAGGGTAACAATAAAGCAGCCAGTATTTACCCTGCACAGAAACAAAATAACCCACCCAAATCTAACTCTCTCTGCAAATGTTATATCTGCCCCCCCTGCAGTGCACATGGGGGGTCATTCCGAGTTGTTCGCTCTGTATTTATTTCTCGCAACGGAGCGATTAGTCGCTAATGCGCATGCGCAATGTCCGCAGTGCGACTGCGCCAAGTAAATTTGCTATGCAGTTAGGTATTTTACTCACGGCATTACGAGGTTTTTTCTTCGTTCTGGTGATCGTAATCTGATTGACAGGAAGTGGGTGTTTCTGGGCGTTAACAGGCCGTTTTATGGGTGTGTGCGAAAAAACGCTACCGTTTCTGGGAAAAACGCGGGAGTGGCTGGAGAAACGGAGGAGTGTCTGGCCGAACGCTGGGTGTGTTTGTGACGTCAAACCAGGAACGAAACTGACTGAACTGATCGCAGATGCCGAGTAAGTCTGGAGCTACTCAGAAACTGCTAAGAAGTGTCTATTCGCAATTCTGCTAATCTTTCGTTCGCAATTTTAATATGCTAAGATTCACTCCCAGTAGGCGGCGGCTTAGCGTGTGCAATGCTGCTAAAAGCAGCTTGCGAGCGAACAACTCGGAATGACCCCCATGGTCTTGCCCAATTGCTAACAAACTTGCTGCTGCGATCAACTCAGAATTACCTCCTGTATTGTGCAGTTGGTCAATACTGAAAAATAGGGACAAAGCTGTAAAATCTGGAGGGGTCCTTGGAAATTAGGGACAGTTGGCAACTATGGCCCTCATTCCGAGTCGTTCGCTCGGTATTTTTCATCGCATCGCAGTGAAATTCCGCTTAGTGCGCATGCGCAATATTCGCACTGCGACTGCGCCAAGTATCTTTGCTATGAAGATAGTATTTTTACTCACGGCTTTTTCATCGCTCCGGCGATCGTAATGTGATTGACAGGAAATGGGTGTTACTGGGCGGAAACACGGCGTTTTATGGGCGTGTGGCTGAAAACGCTACCGTTTCCGGAAAAAACGCAGGAGTGGCCGGAGAAACGGGGGAGTGGTTGGGCGAACGCTGGGTGTGTTTGTGACGTCAAACCAGGAACGACAAGCACTGAACTGATCGCACAGGCAGAGTAAGTGTGGAGCTACTCTAAAACTGCTAAGTAGTTTGTGATCGCAATATTGCGAATACATCGGTCGCAATTTTAAGATGCTAAGATACACTCCCAGTAGGCGGCGGCTTAGCGTGTGTAACTCTGCTAAATTCGCCTTGCGACCGATCAACTCGGAATGAGGGCCAATGTCTTTGCAAGCTCCGAGCCAGACAACCAGAGAGACCGTGGAAATATAGGCCCTCATTCCGAGTCGTTCGCTCGGTATTTTTCATCGCATCGCAGTGAAATTCCGCTTAGTGCGCATGCGCAATATTCGCACTGCGACTGCGCCAAGTATCTTTGCTATGAAGATAGTATTTTTACTCACGGCTTTTTCATCGCTCCGGCGATCGTAATGTGATTGACAGGAAATGGGTGTTACTGGGCGGAAACACGGCGTTTTATGGGCGTGTGGCTGAAAACGCTACCGTTTCCGGAAAAAACGCAGGAGTGGCCGGAGAAACGGGGGAGTGGTTGGGCGAACGCTGGGTGTGTTTGTGACGTCAAACCAGGAACGACAAGCACTGAACTGATCGCACAGGCAGAGTAAGTGTGGAGCTACTCTAAAACTGCTAAGTAGTTTGTGATCGCAATATTGCGAATACATCGGTCGCAATTTTAAGATGCTAAGATACACTCCCAGTAGGCGGCGGCTTAGCGTGTGTAACTCTGCTAAATTCGCCTTGCGACCGATCAACTCGGAATGAGGGCCATAATTGGTTCCTTGGTTACAATTAAAGTAATGCTAAAGCGCAACCAGTATATAAAAAAATCTGTATCGCTTTCATGACAGCAAGGCTGAATTCAGACTCGGCAGCTAATTATATTTATCTGTTTGACTAATGATAGCAGCATAATTACTATAGAAACAAAGAACATATGATGATGACAGCTTTATCACTGAAAGGCACACTTGCGGATTACAGAACTTTTATCTTACCATGGAAACAAAAGACAGAATCAGTTTGTAGCCTCCTATCTCTCCCATGTCTTGTCATTTAACCATTTACGGTCGGCATTACTGTGTCAGCGCTGGGTCCTTGTATTAAAGGGACATTCATGTAAACCAAACATAAGAGAGAACGTCTGGTCTCATTAAGATCTTGAAGCCACCCCAGTGGTGGCTGCTGCCTTGTGATTGTGCAGCATCTCCCACCTACTCAGGCTAATGTGTGTGGGAGGAAGAATCCTCAGTAACCCCCACGCTGCCAGGCAAGTCTTCTCATCATGTACACTTATTATCATCTTATTATTTTTCTTTTCTTTCCTTCTGGGAGCAGACACATCCACGATGCCCCTTCCCCAGGTGCAGTGCATCTTGTCATGGTGCTACTCCAGAGGAGATGGGACCAGGAACATCCATCTAATGACTAGTTATTGTGTTAGCATCAATAATATGATCTGGTTTGAAGGCACCGATTGTTCTTGCTATTTACATTGTCCATAAAAATAAAAAAGTAATTAAGAGAAAAGGGCAGTGGTCAGAATTGTCATAACTTGTGTTCCCGGATTTGAACCCTGGGTTGGAGCTGGTGATTCAGTTGAGTGAAGGAATCTAGGTGGCCTTATGAAAGTCCTACACATGAAAGGTCACCAGATGAGGAGATGTGGATTCAGAGAACAGGGCGCCGGACTGGAACTGAGGAAGCTGGATGCCAGGCTGAGACCGACTATGCTGGTTACCAAGCTGGAACCGGTGATGCTTAAAACCAGGCTGGAACCAGTGATGTTTGATACCATACTGGGACTGCGGGGGTGGAACATGTGAGTGGTGGGCCCAGGTGCAAAAATTAGCATTGGGCCCTCCAATGCCCGACACCAAGTTCACAATATGTAACACGGCAATGGGTGGCAGGGAAAGGAAGTGGGTGAAGGGAAATAGGAGAGGGTGACAGGGATAGGCAGAGGGTGACAGGAATAGGCAGTGGATGACAAGCAGTCGGTGACAAGGAGAGGCAGTGGGTGACAGGGAGAAGGTGACAGGGAATGGCAGAGGGTGGCAGGGAGATGGTGACAGGTGTAGACAATGGGAAACAGGGAGAGGGTGACACGGAGAGGCAGTGGGTGACAGGGAGAAACAGTGGGTGGCAGGGAGAGAGTGACAGGTGTAGACAATGGGAGACAGTGAGAGGCAGTGGGTGACAGGGAGAGGGTGACAGATGTAGACAATGGGAGACAGGGAGAGGGTGACAGGGAGACGCAGTTGGTGATGGGGAGGGGGTGACAGGTATAGACAGTGGGTGACAAGCAGTGGGTGGCAAAGGGTGACAGAGGCAGTGGATAATGGAAAGAGTGACAGGTATAGGTAGTGGGTGACAGGGAGAGTGTGACAGATGTAGACAATAGAAGACAGGGAGATTGGATGGTGACAGATGTAGACAATGGGAGACAGGGAGAGGCAGTGGGTGACAGGGAGAGGTTGACAGATGTCGTCAATGAGGGTCATGGAGATGGTGACAAGGAGAGGCAGTGGGTGACAGGGAGAGGGTGACAGATGTAGACAATGGGGGTCATGGAGATGGTGACAAGGAGAGGCAGTGGGTGACAGGGAGAGAGTGACAGATGTAGACAATGGGAGACAGACAGATGGTGACAGGGAGAGGCAGTAGGTGACGGAGAGGCAGTGGGTGACAGGGAGAGGGTGACAGATGTAGACAATGGGGGTCATAGAGATGGTGACAAGGAGAGGCAGTGGGTGACAGGTAGAGAGTGACAGATGTAGACAATGGGAGACAGATGGTGACAGGGAGAGGCAGTGGGTGACAGGGAGAGGGTGACAGATGTAGACAATGGGAGACAGGGAGAGGGTGACAGGGAGATGCAGTTGGTGATGGGGAGGGGGTGACAAGTATAGACAGTGGGTGACAAGCAGTGGGTGGCAAAGGGTGACAGAGGCAGTGGATAATGGAAAGAGTGACAGGTATAGGTAGTGGGTGACGGAGAGTGTGACAGATGTAGACAATAGAAGACAGGGAGATGGGATGGTGACAGATGTAGACAATGGGAGACAGGGAGAGGCAGTGGGTGACAGGGAGAGGGTGACAGATGTAGACAATGGGGGTTATGGAGATGGTGACAAGGAGATGCAGTGGGTGACAGGGAGAGGGTGACAGATGTAGACAATGGGGGTCATGGAGATGGTGACAAGGAGAGGCAGTGGGTGACAGGGAGAGGGTGACAGATGTAGACAATGGGGGTCATGGAGATGGTGACAAGGAGAGGCAGTGGGTGACAGGGAGAGAGTGACAGATGTAGACAATGGGAGACAGAGAGATGGTGACAGGGAGAGGCAGTAGGTGACGGAGAGGCAGTGGGTGACAGGGAGAGGGTGACAGATGTAGACAATGGGGGTTATGGAGATGGTGACAAGGAGAGGCAGTGGGTGACAGGTAGAGAGTGACAGATGTAGACAATGAGAGACAGACAAATGGTGACAGGGAGAGGCAGTGGGTGACAGGGAGAGGGTCACAGATGTAGACAATGGGAGACTGGGAGAGGGTGACAAGGAGAGGCAGTTGGTGACAGGGAGATGGTGACAGATGTAGGCAATAGAAGACAAGGAGAAGGTGACAGGGAGAGGCAGTAGGTGAAAGGGAGAGTCAGTGGGTGACAGGGAGAGGGTGACAGATGTAGACAATGGGAGACAGAGAGAGTGTGACAGGGAGAGGCAGTGGGTGACAGGGACAGTGTGACAGATGTAGACAATGGGATACCAAGAGAAGGTGACAGGGAGACCCAGTGGGTGACAGGGAGAGGGTGACAGATGTAGACAATGGGAGACAGGGAGAGGCAGTGGGTGACAGGGAGAGGGTACCATATGTAGACAATGGGAGACAGGGAGAGGGTGACAGGGATAGGCAGTGGGTGATAGGGAGAGCCAGTGGGTAAAGTAGTGAGTGACAGACGGTGAGTCATAAGTACTGTATATTCACCTGGGAAGCCCTGAAGAGGTATGCAGACCAGCAAAGTGTTAAGTGCTTGAGAGCGGGGTGCTGGGACCTGGCAGCAGTGTGATGCACCCAGTGGTGGCTGCAGTGGCATATCTATAGTAGGTGCATCATGCATGGCATGCAATGCACACAGGCCACAGGGTGTAAGGGGGTCATTGCAGTACACCTTGCACCCCAGAACAAAGACTGATCGAGCTGAAAATGGTACCAGTTTTGGTAGAAATTAGGGATGAGCGCGTTCAGTTCTCTGAGAACTGAACCCTACTGGACTTTACCATTCGAGTCTGGTTCCGAGTCAGGCTCCGGTTTTCCAGCCTGACTCGGAAACCAGAATGAGGCGAAATGTAATCATCCCGCTGTCGGATTTTCGTGGGATTTGGATTCCATATAAGGAGCCGCGCGTCACTGCCATTTTCACTCCAGTCCCGGAGAGTGTAGTGAGAGGACGTGTCTCCGTCCTCAGTGTCTGTGTGGGGGCAGGAAAGTGGGGTGGCAAGTGTAGTACTGTCTTATGCTGCATCAGTCCAGTGACCAGTCACAGTGGTTTTGTCCTCTGCTGCCCATATATCCAGTGTTACTGGCGTATAATACTAGTGATATTGCCGTATAATTCCTGTGATATTGCCGTATAATTCCCATGATATTGCCGTATAATACCTGTGATATTGCCGTATAATTCCTGTGATATTGCCGTATAATTCCCGTGATATTGCCGTATAATTCCTGTGATATTACCGTATAATTCCCGTGATATTGCCGTATAATACCTATGATATTGCCGTATAATTCCAGTGATATTGCCATAGAATTCCCGTGATAGTGGCGTATAATTCCTGTGATATTGCCTTATAATTCCCGTGATACTGCCGTATAATTCCAGTTATCCTGCTGTATAATTCCATATAAATCCATATAATTCCGTATAAATCCAGTCCAGTGGTGCTGCCATATAAGTTCAGTGGTGCTGTCCTGTGCTGTATATTATTTACTCCAAATAAAGGGGTTATTAATATTTAATTCAAATAATTTTTACAGGGTTTGCCCTGTGAGGTGTAGCGGTACGCTCTCCTGTGCCGCATATTGGTGGTCATTCCGAGTTGATCGCAGCCAGCAACTTTTTGCTGCTAATGTAATCAACTACTCCACGCCTATGTGGGAGTGTATTTTAGCGTTGCAGGGCTGCGATCGCTTGTGCAGCCCTACTAAGCTAAAAAAAATTAAAGCAGAACAAGACCAGCCCTATACCTACTGTGCGTATAGATACTGTGCGACGATCTCTGCGATGCTGGAGCCGGCTTTGACGTCAGACATCCGCCCTCCGTTCTCCTGGACACGCCTGTGTTTTCCTTACCACTACCCGAAAACGGCAGCCAATGGTCCGGATCCGCCCTGGAACGCCTTCTACCTGTCAATCTTCTTTGCGGTTGGCTCTGCGACCGCTTCCTTCGGTAGATGCAACGTAACCTGGCGACCCCTGTCGCCGGGCAACGTCACGCACTGCGGCCGCTGTGCATGCACATTCTGGACCCATTCGCACCGCAGTGATAAACCGTTGTGTGCGAACGGGTCGGAATGACCCCCATTGTGTTATATGACTCCAGAAAAATAATGGAGAACAAAACTTTGGAGGATAAATTAGGGAAAGATCAAGAACCACGTTCTCCTAGTGCTGAAGCTGCTGCCACTAGCCATGACATAGACGATGAAATGCCATCAACGTCATCTGCCAAGGCCAATGCCCAATGTGATAGTAGAGGGCATGTAAAATCCAAAGAGCCAAAGTTTAGTAAAAAGACCCCCCGCAAAAAAAAAATTTTTTTTAGCTCGTCTGAGGAACAACGTAAACTTGCCAATATGCCATTTATGACACGGAGTGGCAAGGAACAGCTGAGGCCCTGGCCTATGTTCATGACTAGTGGTTCAGCTTCACATGACGATGGAAGCCCTCAACCTCCATTTTGCCAATTAATTCCAGTGATTTGGACGTATAATTCTAGTGATTTTGCCATTTAATTCCAGTGATTTGGACGTATAATTCCAGTGATTTTGCCATTTAATTCCAGTGATTTGGACGTATAATTCCAGTGATTTTTGCAGTATAATTCCAGTGATTTTGCTGTATAATTCCAGTGATTTTGCAGTATAATGCCAGTGATTTTGCCGTATAATTCCAGTGATTTTGCCATTTAACTCCAGTGGTTCGGACGAATAATTCCAGTGATTTTTCCATTTAATTCCAGTGATCCTGCCGTATAATTCCAGTAATCCTGCCGTATAATTACAGTGGTACTGGCATATAATTACAGTGATCCTGCCGTATAAATCCAGTGATCCTGCCGTATAATTACAGTGGTACTGGCGTGTAAGTCCAGTCCAGTGATACTGCCGTATATATAATATACCCTGTTGCAAAACCGATTACGGAGGCCATAACAACTATGCTGGTGTTAGACGTGCATCCGGTATCCACCATTAGTGCAGTGGGACTGCAGTGCCACTCCTAGATGGGCCAGGTGTTTGTGGCGCACACTTGTGTCACTTAGCTTAGTCATACAGCTACCTCATTGCCCTCTTTTACTTCTTGGCATGATGTGCTGTTTGGGGACTAGTTTTTTAAAGTGCCATCCTGTCTGACACTTCCTTATATGTCCAGTGTTGCTGCCATTTAATTCCAGTGATTTTGCTGTATAATTCCAGTCATTTTGCAGTATAATTCCAATGATTTGGACGTGTAATTACAGTGATTTTGCAGTATAATTACAGTGATTTTGCCATTTAATTCCAGTGATTTGGACGTATAATTCCAGTGATTTGGACATATAATTCCAGTGGGAATTATTTGTGTCGCTTGGCTTAGTCATACAGCTACCTCATTGCACCTTTTCAACATCTTTGCATGAGGTGCTGTTTGGGGCCTAGTTTTTGAAAAGTGCCATCCTGACACTGCCGTATGAGCAGGGCTGTTTCTAGCCAATTTGGCTCCCAGTGCGAGATTAAAAAATGCGCCCCCCATGACATAAAAAAAATGTGCCCCCCCCCCACACACACCTAGATAAAAAAAAACCTTGTGCGCGCACCCGGCAAGGGGGCGTGGCCTCATCTAAATGGGTGTGGCCTTGTCTGAAAAGACTACCTCACAATCCAGTTTTTGACCCTGCTCCAACAGATCACGACCACCACAGGAAAAAAAAATTCTACCATATTAAGCCCCACACAGTAATGCCCCCTGCACCATATTGTGCCACACACCTCAATGCCCTTGATACATTAAATCCCCACACTACGGCAGGCAAGAGTCCCCATTTCACACATTACGGCAGGTGTCCCCATTTTACACATTGAGAGAGAGAGAGAGAATACTTACAGAGGCGATTACCGCTCTTCTGTCCGCCTCACCAGTCGCTCCTCGCGCCGGCCTTTCGATCTTCCTAACTTGGATCCCCCTCTGTACTCCGCTCGGGGGGGGGGGGGAGTTTCGCGGAGTGACGGGGTTGCACCGTGACGTAACGACGCAACCGCGTCATTCCGTGAAACTCAGCCCCCCGAGCGGGTTACTCGGGGAGAAATAGGAGGGGGAAGTAGGGAGCCACAGTTAGTGCCGCGGCGGGTGCCCAGTGCGGTTGCACTGCTCGCCTGCCCCAAGAAACTGCCCTGCGTATGAGTCCAGCGGTACTGCTGTATTAGTCCTGGGGTACTGCTGTATAAATCCACCAAATGCAGAGTTTTTGAAAAATGACAGAGGCGTGCAGGAGATGCTGTCAGTGGACCGAACAATTGCGGTCCACTCTCGACATTCAGCCACTGCATGACACTACTAGATGGGCCAGGTGGTTGTGTCGCTTAGCTTAGTCATACAGCAACCTCGGTGCACCTTTTTTTCTTCTTTGCATCATGTGCTATTTGGGGCCTTTTTTTGATATCTGCCCTTCTGTCTGCCACTGCAGTGCCACTCCTAGATGGGCCAATTATTTGTGTCGCTTGGCTTAGTCATACAGCTACCTCATTGCACCTCTTCAACATCTTTGCATGAGGTGCTGTTTGGGGCCTAGTTTTTGAAAAGTACCATCTTGTCTGCAACTGCAGTGCCACTCCTAGATGGGCCAGGTGTTTGTGTCGGCCACTTGGGTCGCTTAGCTTAGTCATCCAGTGACCTTGGTGCATCTTTTAGGCCTAAAAACAATATTGTGAGGTGTGAGGTGTTCAGAATAGACTGGAAATGAGTGGAAATGAATGTTATTGAGGTTAATAATACTATGGGATCAAAATTACCCAAATTCTGTGATTTTAGCTGTTTTTATGTTTTTTTCCAAAAATTATCCAGATCCAAAACCAAAACCAAAACAAGAAAGTGGAATTAGAACCAAAACATGAAAAGTGCCAGCCGCACATCTCTAGTAGAAATATGCTGAGATAAGTGACGATGATATAACCAGCATGGTGATACAGTTACCTCATGATGCTCATCGGAGTGTAATAACTGAGACTAATTATTTTGCAATTAACTTTTAGAAATGGCTTTAATCATATTTTTTCCATCAGAACACATTTACTTCAAAGCCGTATTTCTCAGTTTGTGCAGGTTTAGTGATTTCTCCCACCGTGATCAGACGCCTATTGTTCCCCACTGACAGCTCTGAGCGCTATAAGCTAAACAATAGGGTGGATTTATGTGTAATTGCCGACGTGACGCTGTCCCCCGGTGAAACGCATGTGGAGAAATCAGTGCTAGTTATGATGATGTGCTCAGTCCAAGGAACTCAGGGCTTCTCCAGCGTAAGCCGGTCGTCTGTCTCAGCGTCTGGAGAAGTGCGCTGGTGACGTGCATGTGCGAAGGAATGACAGCACGGAGCTGACTCTGATCTGATGGCAATCTCCCGTTACTCCTATCTCCAGACACATTTCTGGGCTGATAGTGAGACAGACGCATCTTTCACAGATGCAACAAGCGAGTTTTAGCGTACAGATGCGCAGATGTGAATTTACCTATTTTTGTGTATGTACATCCGAGGATTTTTGTCTGGGAACTGGGTGGTGACAATGCGATCACACGGAACTATTCTATTATGGGAACATTGTGGGAGTGTGGACTGAATTCCGTGTTATTCGCAGGGCCGGCTCCAGGCATGTTCGAATAGAGCGGCCGCGCGGGGCTCCACCCTTAAGGAGCGCTGCCATATTCGTGCCTGCAGCGCTACCCGGCCTGCCCTAAACTGTTGTGTGCGCGCTATGCGCGCTGTGCAGGACTGGCGTCTGAGGTCAGATGCCGGCGCCGTGCAGCGCGCATAGTGCGCACACAACAGTCTTGGAAGAGTCCGCCCACGCCCTCAGCAGCACTCCCCCTCCCAGCACCGCATGAATTGTGGGGGCATTTTTGGATCGAGCACTGTGTGGGGGCATTTATGTATTGGGCAGAGCACTGTGTTCCATCATCGATCTCCAGTCATCATCGGTGTTCCATCATCGATCTCCAGTCATCATCGGTGTTCCATCATCGATCTCCAGTCACCATCGGTGTTCCATCATCGATCTCCAGTCATCATCGGTGTTCCATCATCGATCTCCAGTCACCATCGGTGTTCCGTCATCGATCTCCAGTCACCATTGGTGTTCCGTCATCGATCTCCAGTCACCATCGGTGTTCCGTCATCAATCTCCAGTCACTATCGGTGTTCCATCATCGATCCCCAGCATCACCAGTGTTTCTTCATCTGACCTTCTACTACATTGGTGTTTAACATCTTCCCACAGTTCATCATCGGTGCTCCTATCTGCAAACGCTCGCTCCATCAGTGAGTTCCATAGCACCCTCACCACCTGGGCCGGTTCCATCCGGCAGTCTTGGCAGTTACAGGTGCTCATCTCATTCAGCATTTCACCAGTATCTCCAGCTTCCAGTGTGTCATCTGCTGGCCAGTTCCTACTCACACCATCGATACAGCGGATAGCTGTTAGATCTCAGGACTTACCATCTCCAGGTCTTCCACCACTTCTAATAGCATCCTAACCATTTCTATATCAAAGGAACTGAGATTCTAATTGTTATGCCATTATTCCATATTGCTTAGCATCGCTGTCTTCTTTGAACTGTCGTCGTACCAGATGAACTGTGTTTAATAAATCTTCTGAACTTTTACAAAGTTGTCTCGGTCACGCCTTCGGGCATCTGTTCCAAAGGTTTCCTGCATGTCCAAGAACCCTATACTGCCTCCCAGGTTCACGTACACCTCAGCCCCTTCAACTGAGGCTTCCTCTGGTCAGCACCAGTCCTCAGTTGTGACACTGCACTGTGGGGGGCATTTATGTATCTGGCACTGTGAGGGCATATCTCTGCACTGTGGGGGCATTTATGTATCTGGCACTGTGGGGGCATATCTGCACTGTGGGGGCATTTATGTATCTGGCACTGTGGGGTCATTTATGTATCTGGCACTGTGGGGGCATTTATGTATCTGGCACTGTGGGGGCATAT
The DNA here is from genome assembly GCF_028390025.1 of Pseudophryne corroboree. Lineage (NCBI taxonomy): Eukaryota > Metazoa > Chordata > Amphibia > Anura > Myobatrachidae > Pseudophryne > Pseudophryne corroboree. The sequence goes on from NC_086454.1 coordinate 4,705,355, forward strand.
CTCTGCACTGTGGGGGCATTTATGTATCTGGCACTGTGGGGGCATTTATGTATCTGGCACTGTGGGGGCATTTATGTATCTGGCACTGTGAGGGCATATCTGCACTGTGGGGGCATTTATGTATCTGGCACTGTGGGGGCATAGCTGCACTGTGGGGGCATTTATGTATCTGGCACTGTGGGGTCATTTATGTATCTGGCACTGTGGGGGCATTTATGTATCTGGCACTGTGGGGGCATTTATGTATCTGGCACTGTGGGGTCATTTATGTATCTGGCACTGGGGGCATTTATGTATCAGGCACTGTGGGGGCATTTATGTTTCTGGCACTGTGGGGACATATTTGCACTGTCGGGGCATTTATGTATCTGGCACTGTGGGGCCATTTATGTATCTAGCACTGTGGGGCCATTTATGTATATGCACTGTGGGGGCATTTATGTATCTGGCACTGTGGGGGCATATCTGCACTGTGGGGGCATTTATGTATCTGGCACGGCTTGGGGGCATGTCAGATGTAGCTGGCATGTCTGGGGGCCATGTCACGTGTAGCTGGCACGGCTGGGGGGCATGTCACGTGTAGCTGGCACGGCTGGGGGGCATGTTACATGTAGCTGGCACTGTGGGGACATGTCATGTGTAGCTGGCACTGCACATTACGTGTATCTGACACTATACTGGAGACATTCTGTGGATCTGACACTATACTGGAGACATTATGTGTATCTGGCACTATACTGGAGACATTCTGTGGATCTGACACTATACTGGAGACATTATGTGTATCTGGCACTATACTGGAGACATTATGTGTATCTGACACAATACTGGAGACATTATGTGTATCTGACACTATACTGGAGACATTCTGTGGATCTGACACTATACTGGAGACATCATGTGTATCTGGCACTATACTGGAGACATTCTGTGGATCTGACACTATACTGGAGACATTATGGGTATCTGGCACTATACTGGAGACATTATGTGTATCTGACACAATACTGGAGACATTCTGTGTATCTGACACTGTACTGGAGACATTCTGTGTATCTGATACTATACTGGAGACATTATGTGTAGCTGGCACTATACTGGAGACATTCTGTGTATCTGACACTATACTGGAGACATTATGTGTATCTGACACTATACTGGAGACATTATGTGTATCTGATATTATACTGGAGACATTATGTGTAGCTGGCACTATACTGGAGACATTATGTGTATCTGATATTATACTGGAGACATTATGTGTATCTGATACTATACTGGAGACATTCTGTGTATCTGACACTATACTGGAGACATTCTGTGTATCTGGCACTATACTGGAGACATTATGTGTATCTGATATTATACTGGAGACATTGTGTGTATCTGATACTATACTGGAGACATTATGTGTATCTGACACTATACTGGAGACATTATGTGTATCTGATATTATACTGGAGACATTGTGTGTATCTGATACTATACTGGAGACATTGTGTGTAGCTGGCACTATACTAGAGACATTCTGTGTATCTGACACTATACTGGAGACATTATGTGTAGCTGGCACTATACTAGAGACATTATGTGTATCTGATACTATACTGGAGACATTCTGTGTATCTGACACTATACTGGACACATTATGTGTATCTGATATTATACTGGAGACATTATGTGTAGCTGGCACTATACTGGAGACATTCTGTGTATCTGACACTATACTGGAGACATTATGTGTATCTGATACTATACTGGAGACATTCTGTGTATCTGACACTATACTGGAGACATTATGTGTATCTGACACTATACTGGAGACATTATGTGTATCTGATATTATACTGGAGACATTATGTGTATCTGATACTATACTGGAGACATTATGTGTAGCTGGCACTATACTGGAGACATTATGTGTTTCTGACACTATACTGGAGACATTATGTGTATCTGGCACTATACTGGAGATATTATGTGTATCTGATACTATACTGGAGACATTATGTTTAGCTGGCACTATACTGGAGACATTGTGTGTATCTGATACTATACTGGAGACATTATGTGTATCTGATACTATACTGGAGACATTATGTGTATCTGACACTATACTGGAGATATTATGTGTATCTGATACTATACTGGAGACATTATGTGTATCTGGCACTATACTGGAGACATTATGTGTATCTGGCACTATACTGGAGACATTATGTGTATCTGATACTATACTGGAGACATTATGTGTATCTGATACTATACTGGAGACATTATGTGTATCTGACACTATACTGGAGACATTATGTGTATCTGGCACTATACTGGAGACATTATGTGTATCTGGCACTATACTAGAGACATTATGTGTATCTGATACTATACTGGAGACATTGGGGTAAATTTACTAAGATTCGTATTTTCCCGTTTCAGGTCAAAGTTCAATCACGAATGACATCGACAGTGTAAAATTGCAACTTTTTGAATTGATTACGTCTAATTTACTAAGCTGCCGTATTTAGCCTTTTCGGGTTTTCCGATGTCGATGTCATTCGTGTTTTTTTTTCTGTTTTTTACGGCAGTGATTAGCAAAACACTGCCGACTTTTTTACAATGAATCTCGGCCGGATCTGTGTGATCCGTGCTGGGGTTCATTTTTTTTTTTTTTTTTAAATTAAACACTGTAAAATCCAAAAAAAAAATTGCGTGGGGTCCCCCCTCCTAAGCATAACCAGCCTCGGGCTCTTTGAGCCGATCCTGGTTGCAGAAATATGGTGTAAAAATTGACAGGGGTTCCCCCATATTTAAGCAACCAGCATCGGGCTCTGCGCCTGGTCCTGGTTCCAAAAATACGGGGGACAAAAAGAGTAGGGGTCCCCCGTATTTTTAAAACCAGCACCGGGCTCCACTAGCTGGATAGATAATGCCACAGCCGGGGGTCACTTTTATATAGTGCCCTGCGGCCGTGGCATCAAATATCCAACTAGTCACCCCTGCCCGGGGTACCCTGGGGGAGTGGGGACCCCTTCAATCAAGGGGTCCCCCCCCAGCCACCCAAGGGCCAGGGGTGAAGCCCGAGGCTGTCCCCCCCCATCCAATGGGCTGCGGATGGGGGGGCTGATAGCCTTTTGTGATAATGAAAAGATATTGTTTTTAGTAGCAGTACTACAAGGCCCAGCAAGCCTCCCCCGCATGCTGGTACTTGGAGAACCACAAGTACCAGCATGCGGCGGAAAAACGGGCCCGCTGGTACCTGTAGTACTACTACTAAAAAAATACCCAAAAAAAGACAAGACACACACACCGTGAAAGTAAAGATTTATTACATACATGCACACAAACATACATACATACTTACCTTATGTTCACACGAGGGTCTGTCCTCTTCTCCAGTAGAATCCAAGGGGTACCTGTTGAATAAATTCTACTCACCAGATCCCGGGTCCCAGGGTCCTCGGGGCAACCATTTGTAATCCAGGTACTTGAATAAAATAACAAAACGGAAAGCCGAGCCACGAACTGAAAGGGGCCCCATGTTTTCACATGGGACTCCTTTCCCCGAATGCCAGAAACCCACTCTGACTTCTGTCTAAGTGGGTTTCTTCAGCCAATCAGGGAGCGCTACGTTGTGGCACCCTCCTGATCGGATGTGTGCTCCTGTACTGTCTGACAGGCGGCACACGGCAGTGTTACAATGTAGCGCCTATGCGCTCCATTGTAACCAATGGTGGGAACTTTCTGCTCAGCGGTGACGTCACTTTAGGTCAACCGCAGGGCAGAAAGTTCCCACCATTGGTTACAATGGAGCGCATAGGCGCTACATTGTAACACTGCCGTGTGCCGCCTGTCAGACAGTACAGGAGCACACAGCCGATCAGGAGGGTGCTACAACGTAGCGCTCCCTGATTGGCTGAAGAAACCCACTTTGACATCAGTCAGAGTGGGTTTCTGGCATTCGGGGAAAGGAGTCCCATGTGAAAACATGGGGCCCCTTTCAGTTCGTGGCTCGGCTTTCCGTTTTGTTATTTTATTCAAGTACCTGGATTACAAATGGTTGCCCCGAGGACCCTGGGACCCGGGATCTGGTGAGTAGAATTTATTCAACAGGTACCCCTTGGATTCTACTGGAGAAGAGGACAGACCCTCGTGTGAACATAAGGTAAGTATGTATGTATGTTTGTGTGGATGTATGTAATAAATCTTTACTTTCACGGTGTGTGTGTCTTGTGTTTATTTGGTTATTTCTTTAGTAATAGTACTACAGGTACCAGCGGGCCCGTTTTTCCGCCGCATGCTGGTACTTGTGGTTCTCCAAGTACCAGCATGCGGGTGAGGCTTGCTGGGACTTGTAGTACTGCTACTAAAAACAATATCTTTTCATTTACAACAAAGGCTATCAGCCCCCCCATCCGCAGCCCATTGGATGGGGGGGGACAGCCTCGGGCTTCACCCCTGGCCCTTGGGTGGCTGGGGGGGGGGGACCCCTTGATTGAAGGGGTCCCCACTCCCCCAGGGTACCCCGGCCAGGGGTGACTAGTTGGATTTTTGATGCCACGGCCGCAGGGCACTATATAAAAGTGACCCCCGGCTGTGGCATTATCTGTCCAGCTAGTGGAGCCCGGTGCTGGTTTTAAAAATACGGGGGACCCCTACTCTTTTTGTCCCCCGTATTTTTGGAACCAGGACCAGGCGCAGAGCCCGATGCTGGTTGCTTAAATATGGGGGAACCCCTGTCATTTTTTCCCCCATATTTCTGCAACCAGGATCGGCTCAAAGAGCCCGAGGCTGGTTATGCTTAGGAGGGGGGACCCCACGCAATTTTTTTTTAGAAAATAATCACTTTCCCACCCCTTCCCACTGATATACATGCACGGATCTCATGGATCCGTGCATGCCTATACAATCACGGTAAAAAAAAGCAGGTCTGTTTTTTTTAAGCACTTTTTTACGAGTTGTAATTTTTCACGGCAGTGTTTGGTTTTTTTTTGCTTTGCACTTCTTAGTAAATTACCGAGATTCATAGTTAAACAGCCGCGTTTTGACCGATGGTGTATTCATTCGTAATTTTTTTGTTGGACTTCCAAAAAATTACGAATGCCCTCATCACTGCCGTGATTATTGCTTAGTAAATTATCGAGATGACACTTTGATGAAAAAACGGCATCTCGGTCAAAATCGGGACCTTAGTAAATTTACCCCATTATGTGTATCTGGCACTATACTGGAGACATTATGTGTATCTGACACTATACTGGAGACATTATGTGTATCTGACACTATACTGGAGACATTATGTGTATCTGGCACTATACTGGAGACATTATGTGTATCTGGCACTATACTGGAGACATTATGTGTATCTGATACTATACTGGAGACATTATGTGTATCTGGCACTATACTGGAGACATTATGTGTATCTGATACTATACTGGAGACATTATGTGTATCTGATACTATACTGGAGACATTATGTGTATCTGATACTATACTGGAGACATTATGTGTATCTGGCACTATACTGGAGACATTCTGTGTATCTGACACTATACTGAAGACATTATGTGTATCTGACACTATACTGGAGACATTATGTGTATCTGATACTATACTGGAGGCATTATGTGTATCTGACACTATACTGGAGACATTATGTGTATCTGATACTATACTGGAGACATTATGTGTATCTAGCACTATACTGGAGACATTATGTGTAGCTGGCACTATACTGGAGACATTCTGTGTATCTGACACTATACTGGAGGCATTATGTGTATCTGACACTATACTGGAGACATTATGTGTATCTGATACTATACTGGAGACATTATGTGTATCTGACACTATACTGGAGACATTCTGTGTATCTGATACTATACTGGAGACATTATGTGTATCTGACACTATACTGGAGACATTCTGTGTATCTAGCACTATACTGGAGACATTATGTGTATCTAGCACTATACTGGAGACATTATATGTATCTGGCACTATACTGGAGACATTTTGTGTATCAGACACTATACTGGAGACATTGTGTGTAAGGAACACTACTGTGGCTGCTATGTGTAAGGCTGCTAATTGTGTGCGTAGAGGGGGTGTGAAAATATATTTATTTATAGTTTGATGATATGAAGTTACGAGGCCACGCCCACTTTCCCAGGAGGCCATGCCCATTTTTCCAGGAACGCGCGCGCCTTCAGCGCTTTTACATTTTCTCGCTCAGGGTGCTAGTAGGCCTGGAGCCGGCCCTGGTTATTCGGAGAAGGGAAGCCTGTTGCAGGTGGATCTCCTGCACCTACAGTATCATGCAGTATCGGACTGGGGCATGAAGGGCCCACCGGGGAATGCTGTGGTAGGTGCCCATGTTTAGGGGTGTGGTTAGTCTCCAGAGGGGGTGTGGCCAGCCACCACTCTGGTTTGCCTTATCAACTGAGAGTGCGTGGTCTGGGCCCCGTGATAATTATATATAGTAAACATTGCTAGTGCATGCATGATAATGTAGCAGATTAATAACAGCAATGCACTTAGGGGGTAATTCAGACCTGGTCACACACAGGCGTTTTTTTGCACTGCTGTGACCAGGTAATCGCCGCCTCCAGGTGGAGGGAGTAATCGCTGTGCAGAGGTGCGATCAGCTGTGCAGTGAGCCCAGGACTTACTCAGCCACTGCGATGATCCTGGACGAAGCTGACGTCAGGAACCCTCCCTGGAAACAGCCGGGCACGCCTGCATTTTCCTGGACACTCCCTGAAAACGCTGAGTTGACACCTCCGGACGGCCTCTTCCTGACAATCTTCTTGCGTTCGCCACTGCAAACGCTTTCTTTGTTATTTCTGTCGCTCCTTCGCGACAGCCGTCGCTGGCGACTGACGCGCCTGCACATTGCGGCCCACACGCATTCGCTGTTCAGACCCGATCGCACGGCTGTGAAAAAAGGCAATGTGCGATCAGGTCTAAATGAACCCCCCCCCCCCCCAGAGAATACATCATAGTCCTGTGCAGTAAAATGTAACGTGTATAATCTAAGTTCACAGTCCGGAAACTGATCCCTATAGGAAGAGGTAGGCCCACAGGCTTTAGGGCCCACTGGGGTTTTCCCCTCTGCCACTGTGGCCCAGTCCAACCCTGGTTTCATGGGTATAAATGCTTATATCAATGCTGACAGCTGTGTATGGAAAAATAGTGGAGGCGGCGGCTTACCGCTTGAAGATGCGCAGATCCTCACATTACCCCTATTTAAACTCACGTTCTATAAGGTGGTAAGTCTGGCTTCTGCGACATCACACAAACAGCCACGTCACATCCCACACAGATTCTGCCCCTTAATGTGCAAAGATTTCTGCAGTTGCTGCGGATCATCACGGTGGACCATTGCAGAGCTCAAACAAGAACATTTACAAAATCTGCGGTTTATAGCACATCTATGATGCGCACACGTCTACTCACTGAAGGGAGAGGGAGAGGGGGCATGCCAGCAGCTCACACAGCTTTGGGCATGTGCCCTCAGTGACGAAACAGGGGCGTGGCTCTCAATTGCGGCACTCCCGCAAAGCCATGCACCCTTTTCAAGACCGGGCACGGCGTCGCCGTGCAAATGTCCCGACTCCGCTATCACAAAATCTGACCCAGTGCTCATACCTTTGTCATACCTCCTAACATGACCCACTCCAGGAGGACACAATGCTCTGCTCCTGCTCTTCCCTATTACTGTATGATTACCATCACCTGTGCTGTACCTTAATACTGACCAGTGCTCATACCTATGTCATACCTCCCAACATGACCCTCTCCAGGAGGACACAATGCTCTGCTCCTGCTCTTCCCTCTTACTGTATGATTACCATCACCTGTGCTGTACCATAATACTGACCCAGTGCTCATACCTATGTCATACCTCCCAACATGACCCTCTCCAGGAGGACACAATGCTCTGCTCCTGCTCTTCCCTCTTACTGTATGATTACCATCACCTGTGCTGTACCCTAATACTGACCCAGTGCTCATACCTATGTCATACCTCCCAACATGACCCTCGCCAGAAGGAAACAATGCTCTGCTCCTGCTCTTCCCTCTTACTCTATGATTACCATCACTTGTGCTGTACCCTAATACTGACCCAGTGCTCATACCTATGTCATACCTCCCAACTTGATCTCTCCAGGAGGACACAATGCTCTGCTCCTGCTCTTCCCTCTTACTCTATGATTACCATCACCTGTGCTGTACCCTATTACTGACCCAGTGCTCATACCTATGTCATACCTCCCAACATGACCTCTCCAGGAGGACACAATGCTCTGCTCCTGCTCTTCCCTCTTACTGTATGATTACCATCACCTGTGTTGTACCCTAATACTGACCCAGTGCTCATACCTATGTCATACATCCTTACATGACCACTCCAGGAGGACACAATGCTCTGCTCCTGCTCTTCCCTCTTACTGTATGATTACCATCACCTGTGCTGTACCCTAATACTGACCCAGTGCTCATACCTATGTCATACCTCCCAACATGACCTCTCCAGGAGGACACAATGCTCTGCTCCTGCTCTTCTCTCTTACTGTATGATTACCATCGTCTGTGCTGTACCCTAATACTGACCCAGTGCTCATACCTATGTCATACCTTCCAACATGACCTCTCCAGGAGGACACAATGCTCTGCTCCTGCTCTTCCCTCTTACTGTATGATTACCATCACCTGTGCTGTACCCTAATACTGACCCAGTGCTCATACCTATGTCATACCTCCCAACATGACCTCTCCAGGAGGGACAGAATGCTGTGATCCTGGACTTCCTACATAATGTACACTATGATTGCCCTCACCTGTGCTGAAACACCTTTCCTATCCATTAACTTGTTCAAAACAGGTGCCATCAATCATACAGTAAGAGGGAAGAGCAGGAGCAGAGCATTGTGTCCTCCTGGAGAGGTCATGTTGGGAGGTATGACATAGGTATGAGCACTGGGTCAGTATCGGGTACAGCACAGGTGATGGTAATCATACAGTAATAGTGAAGAGCAGGAGCAGAGCATTGTTTCCTCCTGGAGAGGTCATGTTGGGAGGTATGACATAGGTATGAGCACTGGGTCATTATTAGGGTACAGCACAGGTGATGGTAATCATACAGTAAGAGGTAAGAGCAGGAGCAGAGCATTGTGTCCTCCTGGAGAGGTCATGTAGGGAGGTATGACTTAGGTATGAGCACTGGGTCAGTATTAGGGTACAGCACAGGTGATGGTAATCATACAGTAAGAGGTAATTGCAGGAGCAGAGCATTGTGTCCTCCTGGAGAGGTCATGTTGGGAGGTATGACATAGGTATGAGCACTGGGTCAGTATTAGGGTACAGCACAGGTGATGGTAATCATACAGTAAGTGGGAAGAGCAGGAGCAGAGCATTGTGTCCTTCTGGAGAGGTCATGTTGGGAGGTATGACTTAGGTATGAGCACTGGGTCAGTATTAGGGTACAGCACAGGTGATGGTAATCATACAGTAAGAGGGAATTGCAAGAGCAGAGCATTGTGTCCTCCTGAGGAGGTCTTGTTGGGAGGTATGGCATAGGTATGAGCACTGGGTCAGTATTGGGGTACAGCACAGGTAATGGCATTGATACAGTAAGAGGGAAGAGCAGGAGCAGAGCATTGTGTTCTCCTGGGGAGGTCATGTTGGGAGGTATGACATAGGTATGAGCACTGGGTCAGTATTGGGGTACAGAACAGGTGATGGTAATCATACAGTAAGAGGGAAGAGCAGGAGCAGAGCATTGTGTCCTCCTGGGGAGGTCATATTGGGAGGCATGACTTAGGTATGAGCACTGGGTCAGTATTAGGGTACAACACAGGTGATGGTAATCATACAGTAAGAGGGAAGAGCAGGAGCAGAGCATTGTGTCCTCCTGGATAGGTCATGTTGGGAGGTATGACATAGGTATAAGCACTGGGTCAGTATTAAGGTACAGCACAGGTAATGACAATCATACAGTAAGAGGGAAGAGCAGGAGCAGAGCATTGTGTCCTCCTGGAGAGGGTCTTGTTGGGAGATATGACATAGGTGTGAGCACTGGGTCAGTATTGGGGTACAGCACAGGTGATGATAATCATACAGTTAGAGGGAAGAGCAGGAACAGAGCATTGTGCCCTCCTGGAGTTGGTCATGTTGGGAGTTATGACATAGGTATGAGCACTGGGTCAGTATTGGGGTACAGCACAGGTGATGGTAATCATACAGTAAGAGGGAAGTGCAGGAGCAGAGCATTGTGTCCTGGAGAGGTCATGTTGGGAGGTATGACATAAGTATGAGCACTAGGTCAGTATTGGGGTACAGCACACGTGATGGTAATCATACAGTAATAGGGAAGAACAGGAGCAGAGCATTGTGTCCTACTGGAGAGGTCATGTTGGGCGGTATGACAGGTGTGATCAATTGGTCAGTATTAGGGTACAGCACAGGTGATGGTAATCATACAGTAAGAGGGAAGAGCAGGAGCAGAGCATTGTGTCCTCCTGGAGAGGTCATATTGGGAGGTATGACATAGGTATGAGCACTGGGTCAGTATTAAGGTACAGCACAGGTGATGGTAATCATACAGTAAGAGGGAAGAGCAGGAGCAGAGCATTGTGTCCTCCTGGAGAGGTCATGTTGGGAGGTATGACATAGGTATGAGCACTGGGTCAGTATTAGGGTACAGCACAGGTGATGGTAATCATACAGTAAGAGGGAAGAGCTGGAGCAGAGCATTGTGTTCTCCTGGAGAGGTCATGTTGGGAGGTAAGACATAGGTATGAGCACTGGGTCAGTATTAGGGTACAGCACAGGTGATGGTAATCATACAGTAAGAGGGAAGAGCTGGAGCAGAGCATTGTGTCCTCCTGGAGAGGGTCATGTTGGGAGGTAAGACATAGGTATGAGCACTGGGTCAGTATTGGGGTACAGCACAGGTGATGGTAATCATACATTAAGAGAAATGTCCAGGAGCAGAGTATTTTGTCCCTCCTGGAGAGGGTCATGTTGGGAAGTATGCATGGCTGGTGCTAATGTGTTCAGCACCCCCCTGCAAACTATAAATTTGTGCCTTCCTATAATTTACAAAGGAAAAACATGCGTTTAAAAAGGGGTGTGATCTCACAAGGAAGGGGTATGGCCACACAATATTTCCCCCATTTCAAATTACGCCACAGAGTAGCACAATCTTATTCACGTTATACTGAAAGTAGTAGCACCTCTAATACACATAATGCCCTCATTAGTAGTGCCGCTTATACACATAATTCCCACAGTAGTAGTGATGCTTATACACATAATGCCCACAGTAGTAGTGCCACTTATACACATAATGCCTCTGGTACTGTTGGTTATACACATAATGCCCACAGTAATAGTGCCTCTTAAACTCATAATGTCTCTAGTAGTAGTGCAGCTTATACACATAATGCCCGTGGTAGTGCCGCTTATACACATAATACCCACAGTAACAGTGCCGCTTATACATAATGGCCACAGTAGTAGTGCTGCTAATACACATACTGTCCCTAGTAGTAGTGCCACTTATACATATAATGCCCATAGTAGCAGTGCTGCTTACACACATAATGTCCCTGGTAATAGTGCTGCTTATACACATGATGCCCACAGTAGTAGTGCCGCTTATACACATAATGTCCCTAGTAGTAGTGCTGCTTACACACATATTGCCCCTGGTAGTGCCGCTTATACACATAATGCCCACAGTAGCAGTGGTATTTGTACACATAATGCCCACAGTAGTAGTGCTGCTAATACACATAATGTCCCTAGTAGTAGTGCCACTTATACACATAATGCCCATAGTAGTAGTGCTGCTTATACACATAATGTCTATAGTAATAGTGCTGTTAATACATCTAATTCCCACAGAAACAGTGCCGCTTTTACACATAATGCCCACAGTAGTAGTGCCACTTATACACATAATGCCCACAGTAGTAGTGGCACTTATACACATAATGCCCACATTAGTAGCGCCGCATATACCTAATGTCCCCAGTAGTAGTGCCGCTTATATACATAATGATCCCAGTAGTAGCGCTGCTTATACATAATGTCCCCAGTAGTAGTTCCGGTTATACACATAATGTCCCCAATAGTAGTGCTGCTAACATGTAACACCCCCAGTAATAGCGCCGCTTACACATAACACTCCCAAGAGTAGTGGCGCTTATACACATAATGTCCCCAGTAGTAGTGCTGCTTACACATAATGCCCCCAGTAGTAGCGCCACTTACACATAACACCCCCACTAGTAGTGCCGCTTATACACATAATGCCCCTAATAGTAGTGCCACTTACACATAACGCCTCCAGTAGTAGTGCCGCTTACACATAACGCCTCCAGTAGTAGTGCCGCTTATGCACGTAATGTACCCAGTAGTAGCGCCGTTTATACATAACGCCCCCAGTAGTAGTGCTGCTGATACATGACACCCCCAGTAGTAGTGCCACTGATACATATCACCCCCCAGTAGGAGCGCCACTGATACATGATGCCCCCAGTAGTAGTGGCACTGATACATGATGCCCCCAGTAGTAGTGGCACTGATACATGACACCCCCAGTAGTAGTGCCACTGATACATATCACCCCCCAGTAGGAGCGCCACTGATACATGATGCCCCCTGTAGTAGTGCCACTGATACATAACACTCCCAGTAGGAGCGCCGCTGATACATGATGCCCCACGTAGTAGTGCCACTGATACATGATGCCCCCAGTAGTAGTGCAGCTGATACATGACGACCCCAGTAGTAGTGGCACTGATACATGACACCCCTAGCAGTAGCACTGCTTATACATAACGCACCCAGCAGTATATTATTATGCCCCACCAGCCCGCACCCCCCCCCCACGCACACATGCATACTCACTCAAAAACATACACACACACACACACACACACACACACACGCACACACACACACATGCATACTCACTCACTCTCCTATCACAGTCTGGCTGGCTGGATCTGGAGAAGCACGTCCTCTTCTACAGCAGTCCGCCCCCTCAGTCAGTGTAGCTCCGCCCCCTCAGTCAGTGTAGCTCCGACCCCTCAGTCAGTGTAGCTCCGACCCCTCAGTCAGTGTAGCTCCGCCCCCTCAGTCAGTGTAGCTCCGCCGCCTCAGTTCATGCAGCTCAGGCCACTTTTTCAATGCCTGGAGGTACGGTATGTATGTATATATACAATGTGAAGGTAAATGGCAGTATGACACGTGTTCAGAGTGTGGCTGGAGGGATCCGGCCATGAGGAGAGAAAGGAGGTGTGACCACACCTAATGGCTGCTGCAGAGAGGACACAATCCAAGTGGGATTGTGTGCATACCTCCCAACTGTTCCGATTTTCGTGGGACAGTCCCATTTTTTGGGACTGTCCCGCTGTCCCACCCGCGGGCCGCAGTGTCCCGCGGTGGGGGGCAGTTGGGAGGCTCCTGCACAGCGTCTATTCAGTGCAGACAGAGGGAGAAAGGGCATGCCAGCAGCTCACAGAGCGCTGGGCATGCCCCCTCAGTGACGAAAACGAGGGCGTGGCTCTCATGGGCCATGCTCCCTTTTCGGGCGTGTGTGCGCAGGTGTCCCTCTTTTGATGTTAGTAATGTTGGGAGGTATGTGTGTGTGTTACCCTGGTGAGATAGAGACCAGCTGGAAGCGGTACAGTCAGAGTGCAGCAGGCCAGGTGGTCAGGATTCTCCCTGCAAGGAAGCAGGACTGAGCTATGTGTTGCTGAGAAGAAGCCTGGCCGGAGAGCCTGAATGTCAGTAGGCCGGAGCCTATGTTACTCTGCAGGAGCAGGGCTTAGACTTTCTGTGATAAGCAAGGCCAGGATAACTTTATGTACAAGACTTTGAGAGATTTTATGTGTGCAGGCTAGCTGCCCGAGGTTAGTCAGGGGCACAGAAGTGAGTCAGTGCCCAGCACGGGGGCGTTTGTTGTTTTCTCTTCACTTGTGTTATTCCATTTACTGCTGAATGTAAAGCTTCATTCTGTTTATTTTCCTGATAAGCTGTGTCTGATCCTATATGCATACCTAGATCCAGCACAAATTCACCCCTCTACTGAGCTAATTACCCCAAATTCTCACTATATATATATATATATATATATACAAAAACAATACTCCCCTCCTGCGCAGTTCTATTAAAATGTAAGAAACGTATGGAATAGTAAAGAAACTGGCTGCCTGATTCCACTAAGTTCCCTGTTAGAGGAAACTAAACATAGGAATGGAATAAAATAGAGGAATTGGGTGCCCTAGGATTATATCAACCCCAGAAGATTGGAAAGAACCTCAAAAAGTTACACAATAAGATTTACTATGGCTTTAGAATATAAAAATGAACTGTTCATTTATAAAAATGTATTAAAAATATACAAGAGCATACATAGGGGTAAATTTACTAAGATTCGTATTTTCCCGTTTCAGGTCAAAGTTCAATCACGAATGACATCGACAGTGTAAAATTGCAACTTTTTGAATTGATTACGTCTAATTTACTAAGCTGCCGTATTTAGCCTTTTCGGGTTTTCCGATGTCGATGTCATTCGTTTTTTTTTTCTGTTTTTTACGGCAGTGATTAGCAAAACACTGCCGACTTTTTTACAATGAATCTCGGCCGGATCTGTGTGATCCGTGCTGGGGTTCATTTTTAAAAAAAAATTAAACACTGTAAAATCCTAAAAAAAAATTGCGTGGGGTCCCCTCTCCTAAGCATAACCAGCCTCGGGCTCTTTGAGCCGATCCTGGTTGCAAAAATATGGGTAAAAAATTGACAGGGGTTCCCCCATATTTAAGCAACCAGCATCGGGCTCTGCGCCTGGTCCTGGTTCCAAAAAAACGGGGGACAAAAAGAGTAGGGGTCCCCCGTATTTTTAAAACCAGCACCGGGCTCCACTAGCTGGACAGATAATGCCACAGCCGGGGGTCACTTTTATATAGTGCCCTGCGGCCGTGGCATCAAAAATCCAACTAGTCACCCCTGGCCGGGGTACCCTGGGGGAGTGGGGACCCCTTCAATCAAGGGGTTCCCCCCCCCAGCCACCCAAGGGCCAGGGGTGAAGCCCGAGGCTGTCCCCCCCCATCCAATGGGCTGCGGATGGGGGGGCTGATAGCCTTTTGTGATAATGAAAAGATATTGTTTTTAGTAGCAGTACTACAAGGCCCAGCAAGCCTCCCCCGCATGCTGGTACTTGGAGAACCACAAGTACCAGAATGCGGCGGAAAAACGGGCCCGCTGGTACCTGTAGTACTACTACTAAAAAAATACCCAAAAAAAGACAAGACACACACACCGTGAAAGTAAAGATTTATTACATACATGCACACAAACATACATACATACTTACCTTATGTTCACACGAGGGTCTGTCCTCTTCTCCAGTAGAATCCAAGGGGTACCTGTTGAATAAATTCTACTCACCAGATCCCGGGTCCCAGGGTCCTCGGGGCAACCATTTGTAATCCAGGTACTTGAATAAAATAACAAAACGGAAAGCCGAGCCACGCACTGAAAGGGGACCCATGTTTTCACATGGGACTCCTTTCCCGAATGCCAGAAACCCACTCTGACTGATGTCTAAGTGGGTTTCTTCAGCCAATCAGGGAGCGCCACGTTGTAGCACCCTCCTGATCGGCTGTGTGCTCCTGTACTGTCTGACAGGCAGCACACGGCAGTGTTACAATGTAGTGCCTATGCGCTCCATTGTAACCAATGGTGGGAACTTTCTGCTCAGCGGTGACGTCACTTTAGGTCAACCGCAGGGCAGAAAGTTCCCACCATTGGTTACAATGGAGCGCATAGGCGCTACATTGTAACACTGCCGTGTGCCGCCTGTCAGACAGTACAGGAGCACACAGCCGATCAGGAGGGTGCTACAACGTAGCGCTCCCTGATTGGCTGAAGAAACCCACTTAGACAGAAGTCAGAGTGGGTTTCTGGCATTCGGGGAAAGGAGTCCCATGTGAAAACATGGGGCCCCTTTCAGTTCGTGGCTCGGCTTTCCGTTTTGTTATTTTATTCAAGTACCTGGATTACAAATGGTTGCCCCGAGGACCCTGGGACCCGGGATCTGGTGAGTAGAATTTATTCAACAGGTACCCCTTGGATTCTACTGGAGAAGAGGACAGACCCTCGTGTGAACATAAGGTAAGTATGTATGTATGTTTGTGTGCATGTATGTAATAAATCTTTACTTTCACGGTGTGTGTGTCTTGTCTTTTTTTGGGTATTTTTTTAGTAGTAGTACTACAGGTACCAGCGGGCCCGTTTTTCCGCCGCATGCTGGTACTTGTGGTTCTCCAAGTACCAGCATGCGGGGGAGGCTTGCTGGGCCTTGTAGTACTGCTACTAAAAACAATATCTTTTCATTATCACAAAAGGCTATCAGCCCCCCCCATCCGCAGCCCATTGGATGGGGGGGGGGACAGCCTCGGGCTTCACCCCTGGCCCTTGGGTGGCTGGGGGGGGGGACCCCTTGATTGAAGGGGTCCCCACTCCCCCAGGGTACCCCGGCCAGGGGTGACTAGTTCGATATTTGATGCCACGGCCGCAGGGCACTATATAAAAGTGACCCCCGGCTGTGGCATTATCTGTCCAGCTAGTGGAGCCCGGTGCTGGTTTTAAAAATACGGGGGACCCCTACTCTTTTTGTCCCCCGTATTTTTGGAACCAGGACCAGGCGCAGAGCCCGATGCTGGTTGCTTAAATATGGGGGAACCCCTGTCAATTTTTTCCCCATATTTCTGCAACCAGGATCGGCTCAAAGAGCCCGAGGCTGGTTATGCTTAGGAGGGGGGACCCCACGCAATTTTTTTTAATAAAATAACCACTTTCCCACCCCTTCCCACTGATATACATGCACGGATCTCATGGATCCGTGCATGCCTATACAATCACGGATTAAAAAAGCAGGTCTGTTTTTTTTTAGCACTTTTTTACGAGTTGTAATTTTTCACGGCAGTGTTTTTTTTTTTTTTGCTTTGCACTTCTTAGTAAATTACCGAGATTCATACTTAAACAGCCGCGTTTTGACCGATGGTGTATTCATTTGTATTTTTTTTGTTGGACTTCCATAAAATTACGAATGCCCTCATCACTGCCGTGATTATTGCTTAGTAAATTACCGAGATGACACTTTGATGAAAAAACGGCATCTCGGTCAAAATCGGGACCTTAGTAAATTTACCCCATAGTGTCCATCATATTACATAAGCAACAAGAAGTAAATCTCCTATACTTTGTGGAAGAAATGCAGGTAAACTTCTGCTGTCTTTAATCTTCCTTATAATTATTCTGTTTTATGATGTTATCGCCGAACATTCTATAAGGAAGATTAAAGACACAGCAGAAGTTTACCTGCATTCTTCTACAAAGTATAGGAGATTTACTTCTTGTTGCTTATGTAACACTAGGTGATTCATTGTGCCCTACGGGCGCACTTCACATCGTCGTAAGGGGCTGCACCCTTTTAACCCCTGAACGCCTTTTCGGCGTTCAATAATTGTATTATAGGGAGTATTACCATTGCACAACGAAAGGGCGTCCGATGGGGAGGGGGCGGGGTAGTGAGGGTCGTGGATGGGGGAGGGGTCAGGATGCGCTGCGGTTTGGAGAGGGGCAGGTGTCGCAGATGGGGGGAGGGGTTCCGGAGGCGCTGCGGGTGGGGAAGGGGTGGTTCTGCGGGTGGGGTAGGGGGTCCGGAGTTCGCCACAGGTTGGGGAGGGGCGGGTGTAGGGGTGCCACGGATGGGGGAGGGGTTCTGTGGGCGCTGCGGGTGAGGGAAGGGCCTGGTGCGGGGGTCCTGAGGGTTGGGGAAGGGTGGGTGTGGGAGTATAATGGGGTATATATAATGGGGTGGTGTACACTGTGGGGGGGTATATGTAATGGGGATGGGTACACTGTTGGGGGCATATATAATGGGGATGGGTACACTGTGGGGGTATATATAATGGGGATGGGTACACTGTGGGGGAGTATATATAATGGGGATGGGCACACGTTGCGGGGAATATATAATGGGGATGGGTACACGTTGAGGGGAATATATAATGGGGATGGGTACAGGTTGGGGGGAATATATAATGGGGATGGGTACACATTGGGGGGTATATGTAATGGGGATGGGTAAACGTTGGGGAAATATATAATGGGGATGGGTACACTGTGGGGGGAATATATAATGGGGATGGGTACACGTTGGAGGGAATATATAATAGGGATGGGTACACGTTGGGGGGTATATGTAATGGGGATGGGTACAAGTTGGGGGGAATATATAATGGGGATGGGTACACTGTGGGGGAGTATATATAATGGGGATGGGTACACGTTGGGGGGAATATATAATGGGGATGGGTACACTGTGGGGGTATATATAATGGGGATGGGTACACTGTGGGAGGTATATATAATGGGGGTGGGTACACGTTGGGGGGTATATGTAATGGGGATGGGCACACGTTGGGGGGAATATATAATGGAGATGGGTACACGTTGGGGGGTATATATAATGGGGATGGGTACACGTTGGGGGGTATATGTAATGGGGATGGGCACACGTTGGAGGGAATATATAATGGGGATGGGTACACGTTGAGGGGTATATGTAATGGGGATGGGGGAATATATAATGGGGATGGGTACACTGTGGGGGAGTATATATAATGGGGATGGGTACACGTTGGGGGGAATATATAATGGGGATGGGTACACTGTGGTGGGAATATATAATGGGGATGGGTACACTGTGGGGGAGTATATATAATGGGGATGGGTACACTGTGGGGGGGTATATATAATGGGGATGGGTACACGTTGGGGGTATATGTAATGGGGATGGGTACATGTTGGGGGAATATATAATGGGGATGGGTACACTGTGGGGGAGTATATATAATGGGGATGGGTACACTGTGGGGGTATATATAATGGGGATGGGTACACTGTGGGGGAGTATATATAATGGGGATGGGTACACTGTGGGGGGTATATATAATGGGGATGGGTACACGTTGGGGGAATATATAATGGGGATGGGTACACTGTGGGGGGTATATATAATGGGGATGGGTACACTGTGGGAGGTATATATAATGGGGATGGGTACACGTTGGGGGGAATATATAATGGGGATGGGCACACGATGGGGGGAATATATAATGGGGATGGGTACACGTTGGGGGGTATATGTAATGGGGATGGGCACACGTTGAGGGGAATATATAATGGGGATGGGTACACTGTGGGGGAGTATATATAATGGGGATGGGTACATGTTGGGGGGAATATATAATGGGGATGGGTACACGTTGGGGGGTATATGTAATGGGGATGGGCACACGTTGGGGGGAATATATAATGGAGATGGGTACACGTTGGGGGGTATATATAATGGGGATGGGTACACATTGGGGGGTATATGTAATGGGGATGGGCACACGTTGGAGGGAATATATAATGGGGATGGGTACAAGTTGGGGGGTATATGTAATGGCGATGGGCACACGTTGAGGGGAATATATAATGGGGATGGGTACACTGTGGGGGAGTATATATAATGGGGATGGGTACACGTTGGGGGGAATATATAATGGGGATGTGTACACTGTGGTGGGAATATATAATGGGGATTGGTACACTGTGGGGGGTATATATAATGGGGATGGGTACACTTTGGGGGGTATATGTAATGGGGATGGGTACACGTTGGGGGAATATATAATGGGGATGGGTACACTGTGGGGGAGTATATATAATGGGGATGGGTACACTGTAGGGGGTATATATAATGGGGATGGGTACACTGTGGGGGAGTATATATAATGGGGATGGGTACACTGTGGGGGGTATATATAATGGGGATGGGTACACGTTGGGGGAATATATAATGGGGATGGGTACACGTTGGGGGAATATATAATGGGGATGGGTACACTGTGGGGGGTATATATAATGGGGATGGGTACACTGTGGGAGGTATATATAATGGGGATGGGTACACGTTGGGGGGAATATATAATGGGGATGGGCACACGATGGGGGGAATATA
The DNA here is from genome assembly GCF_028390025.1 of Pseudophryne corroboree. NCBI lineage: Eukaryota > Metazoa > Chordata > Amphibia > Anura > Myobatrachidae > Pseudophryne > Pseudophryne corroboree. The sequence goes on from NC_086454.1 coordinate 4,725,447, forward strand.
TAATGGGGATGGGTACACGTTGGGGGGTATATGTAATGGGGATGGGCACACGTTGGGGGGAATATATAATGGGGATGGGTACACTGTGGGGGAGTATATATAATGGGGATGGGTACATGTTGGGGGGAATATATAATGGGGATGGGTACACGTTGGGGGGTATATGTAATGGGGATGGGCACACGTTGGGGGGAATATATAATGGAGATGGGTACACGTTGGGGGGTATATATAATGGGGATGGGTACACGTTGGGGGGTATATGTAATGGGGATGGGCACACGTTGGAGGGAATATATAATGGGGATGGGTACACGTTGGGGGGTATATGTAATGGCGATGGGCACACGTTGGGGGAATATATAATGGGGATGGGTACACTGTGGGGGAGTATATATAATGGGGATGGGTACACGTTGGGGGGAATATATAATGGGGATGGGTACACTGTGGTGGGAATATATAATGGGGATTGGTACACTGTGGGGGGTATATATAATGGGGATGGGTACACGTTGGGGGGTATATGTAATGGGGATGGGTACACGTTGGGGGAATATATAATGGGGATGGGTACACTGTGGGGGAGTATATATAATGGGGATGGGTACACTGTAGGGGGTATATATAATGGGATGGGTACACTGTGGGGGAGTATATATAATGGGGATGGGTACACTGTGGGGGGTATATATAATGGGGATGGGTACACGTTGGGGGAATATATAATGGGGATGGGTACACTGTGGGGGGTATATATAATGGGGTTGGGTACACTGTGGGAGGTATATATAATGGGGATGGGTACACGTTGGGGGGAATATATAATGGGGATGGGCACACGATGGGGGGAATATATAATGGGGATGGGTACACGTTGGGGGGAATATATAATGGGGATGGGTACACTGTGGGGGAGTATATATAATGGGGATGGGTACACGTTGGGGGGAATATATAATGGGGATGGGTACACTGTGGGAGGTATATATAATGGGGATGGGTACACTGTGGGGGGAATATATAATGGGGATGGGTACACTGGGGGAGTATATATAATGGGGATGGGTACACTGTGGGAGGTATATATAATGGGGATGGGTACACTGTGGGGGGAATATATAATGGGGATGGGTACACTGGGGGAGTATATATAATGGGGATGGGTACACTGTGGGGGGTATATATAATGGGGATGGGTACACTGTGGGGGAGTATATATAATAGGGATGGGTACACTGTGGGAGGTATATATAATGGGGATGGGTACACGTTGGGGGGAATATATAATGGGGATGGGCACACGATGGGGGGAATATATAATGGGGATGGGTACACGTTGGGGGGTATATGTAATGGGGATGGGCACACGTTGGGGGGAATATATAATGGGGATGGGTACACTGTGGGGGAGTATATATAATGGGGATGGGTGCACGTTGGGGGGAATATATAATGTGGAAGGGTATACTGTGGGAGGTATATATAATGGGGATGGGTACACTGTGGGGGGAATATATAATGGGGATGGGTACACTGTGGGGGAGTATATAATGGGGATGGGTACACTGTGGGGGGTATATATAATGGGGATGGGTACACGTTGGGGGGTATATGTAATGGGGATGGGTACACGTTGGGGGAATATATAATGGGGATGGGTACACTGTGGGGGGTATATATAATGGGGATGGGTACACATTGTTTGGGAGTATATATAATGGGGATGGGTACACTGTGGGGGGTATATATAATGGGGATGGGTACATGTTGGGGGAATATATAATGGGGATGGGTACACATTGGGGGGTATATGTAATGGGGATGGGTACACTGTGGGGGTATATATAATGGGGATGGGTACACGTTGGAGGGTATATGGGATGGGTACACTGTGGGGGGTATATATAATGGAGATGGGTACACGTTGAGGGGAATATATAATGGGGATGGGTACACGTTGGGGGGTATATATAATGGGGATGGGTACACGTTGGGAGGTATATGTAATGGGGATGGGTACACTGTGGGGGGTATATATAATGGGGATGGGTACACGTTGGGGGGAATATATAATGGGGATGGGTACACGTTGGGGGGCATATATAATGGGGATGGGTACACGTTGGGGGTATATGTAATGGGGATGGGTACACTGTGGGGGGTATATATAATGGGGATGGGTACACTGTGGGGGGTATATATAATGGGGATGGATACACTGTGGGGGAGTATATATAATAGGGATGGGTACACGTTGGGGGGAATATATAATGGGGATGGGTACACGTTGGGGGGAATATATAATGGGGATGGGTACACGTTGGGGGGAATATATAATGGGGATGGGTACACGTTGGGGGTATATATAATGGGGATGGGTACACGTTGGGAGGTATATGTAATGGGGATGGGTACACTGTGGGGGGTATATATAATGGGGATGGGTACACGTTGGGGGGAATATATAATGGGGATGGGTACACGTTGGGGGGAATATATAATGGGGATGGGTACACGTTGGGGGTATATGTAATGGGGATGGGTACACTGTGGGGGGTATATATAATGGGGATGGGTACACTGTGGGGGGTATATATAATGGGGATGGATACACTGTGGGGGAGTATATATAATAGGGATGGGTACACGTTGGGGGGAATATATAATGGGGATGGGTACACGTTGGGGGGAATATATAATGGGGATGGGTACACGTTGGGGGGAATATATAATGGGGATGGGTACACGTTGGGGGTATATGTAATGGGGATGGGTACACTGTGGGGGGTATATATAATGGGGATGGGTACACTGTGGGGGGTATATATAATGGGGATGGATACACTGTGGGGGAGTATATATAATAGGGATGGGTACACGTTGGGGGGAATATATAATGGGGATGGGTACACGTTGGGGGGAATATATAATGGGGATGGGTACACGTTGGGGGGAATATATAATGGGGATGGGTACACGTTGGGGGTATATGTAATGGGGATGGGTACACTGTGGGGGGTATATATAATGGGGATGGGTACACGTTGGGGGGAATATATAATGGGGATGGGTACACGTTGGGGGGAATATATAATGGGGATGGGTACACGTTGGGGGTATATGTAATGGGGATGGGTACACTGTGGGGGGTATATATAATGGGGATGGGTACACTGTGGGGGGTATATAATGGGGATGGATACACTGTGGGGGAGTATATATAATAGGGATGGGTACACGTTGGGGGGATTATATAATGGGGATGGGTACACGTTGGGGGGAATATATAATGGGGATGGGTACACGTTGGGGGGAATATATAATGGGGATGGGTACACTGTGGGGGGTATATGTAATGGGGATGGGGTATGTATAATGGGGTCAGGGTATCGGGGGAGACTTCCTGCCGCGGGTCCCTCACCTTACCTGGCCAGCTTCCCTCTCGACATCCCGCTGGCCGGATCTTCTCCTTCTCGGCCCCGCATGCAGGTGGCGCCAGAGCTGTCACTGGGTCAGTCCGGGGACTGGCATAAGGCCTACACCGCCACCCAGCCTGGAGTCTGAGGATGCAGCCGGGGTGCAGCGGGAAACACGGAGTGGAGGCCATCTGGGCTGGGAGAGGAGAGGAGTCAACGGGGAGAGCGGCATCCAGCAGCCAGGGCACAGGGACCACAGAGCTGCCCCCACCCGGGTTATATACAGGGGGCATCCAGTCCTACACATAGCCCTGTACTCTGGGGGTTACAGTGCCGCTAGTACCGCATGCTGGGGGTTATAGCAGGGACGTGCGGTGAGGTGTTTGGCCAGATATTTGCCCAGATTTGTGACTCATTTCCTAATGCTGTGTGACTCCGGCCAGTGTTATACACTGAGTCACAGATCTGGGCAAATATATAGGAGATGGGGGGGAAATGTATGTACAGCAGGTATGTATATATGTATGTGTGGGGGGGTAGATGTGTGTACAGCAGGTATATAGATGTGTGGAGGGAGTACATAGGGCAGGTATATATGAGCGGGGGGATATATAGGGCAAGCACAGGTAGGTATGAGTGTACAGCAGGTATATATTTGTGTATGGAGCAGTGGTGCAAGTGGGCGGGTACGGGTGGGTACGGCGTACCCGTAAGAATTTAGCCGTGGGTACGCCGTACCCACACCGACGGGCCGCCGCTCCTCTTCCTTCCCTCCCTCCCCTGCTCCACGCCGCACCGCCGCACACGCCGCACCGCCGCTGATGTGACGCCGCACCTCCGCTGATGTGAGGGCAGGAGAGTGCAGCC